>NW_010187528.1:108817-128248 GCF_000695765.1 Mesitornis unicolor | reverse complement strand
CTCCCAACTTAGTCATCGTGGGGTCAATTTAACAAGTCAAATGACTCATGCCTAGAAGTGCTTGTTTCTTTTGAACAAAAAGTTAAACATGGCCTACAAGACGACAAAGCTAAGCAATGTCGCGTAAGTACTGTCCTCTGGTTAGGACAGCTCCCTCTTCCTATCATAGTCTGTTTTACAGAACACATAAGTGTTTCAATATAATGGAAAAAAGCATCATGGTGACCTCTACTGCCCCAATATGCACAGCCTTCTTTAGAGATGAATCTTCACTAGCATTTTCTGCTGATGCAATTCAGTTTTGCCTGTAATAACTCGAACTATTCACCAAGGCAAAAAAGCAAGAAGAGAAAACTACTTTAGCCAGGTTCTTATTCCCGGTGGTAGAGGAAAGAGCTGGAGTTGGGCCTTCCACCCACCGCACACGCACTGTAGCCTCACAGCTCATAAGTCAAGCTGATAATGGTGTCGCCAGTGCCATTTATTTAACCACATTTTGATTTTATTTTATTTTTTTTTCTGGACCAACATATGAGGAAATCTGAAATGAATTGTTAGTAATTTCAGGATGATTTAAACTATTGTTTAGTTTCCACTCCAAAACACCAGTAGTAATAATTGCTTATCACCAAATATGAGCATTAAACCCTTTCTAAAACAGCATGTGAATCTAAACATGATACTGTTTTATGACCATAGTCATATGCTAGCATACATGAGAATAACAAGTCTTCCGCATCATTATGATATGTGCTTCATCACTTCCTATTGCATACCTCGAGATTACAAAAATTTTGTCAAAAATATATCTCAAAGACAGCATCAGATTCCTTTTATGAATATGTCAGTGTTATAAATTCCTAGTAAATTGTTAGTCAGTAGGGTGCTTGCATGATTAAAACCTTCTGGGCTTTGAACGGCATTTTCTCTGTAGGAATTTGTCAAATCCTGTTCAGCTCGCTACTGGGAGCACTTAAAAGACAAATAATGCTACATACAATCTGGCCACTGTAGATGCATCCCTGCCATTTTAATGAGTCTCTCTCACTTTCAGACAACAAAATCATCACCATCCAGAAGGTAAGCAAACAATTAAATGCAAGACACCTATTATGCCTATCCATTTAACAGCCACCTCTCGCTAATGTGCATTCCCTGAAGTACACTGATAGGTAGTATAGGTGGTACAAGCTGGCTTATATTTTGGTAAAGCTACATATTTTTGCAAGGGTAGGAGAACAGAGTTTTCAGTCATTTAAATATAACACATATTGAGGAAACTGGGAAAAACCACCAGGACAGAAACTGCATCATGAAGCCAGAATAAGCCAACCACATTATCACCTACCTTACGTTTGTTTGTTGGACAAACATACAAGTAGCTCAAAATAGTCTTCAGGCCAACTTTATCATTCAGCTTCTCATACGTTGTCCCATAATCTGTTGACCTACAATTCAAAGAGAAATTTCATAAGTACAAACACTTAATCACAAAACCACAAGTCACTTGGCAGCTTTTCAATATAAGTCATGCTTTACATAGTGGAATGGCTCTCTAGAGCTTTTTGAATGATTCATGTAGTATATAATGACACTTGATTTTGATTATATACACACAGCATCATGTGAGTGCTTAAAATTTGCATTTAAATTAGATTAGGAAAAATTAAACCCGCATCTTCCCAAAACATTTTAAAATAAACATGTACAATAAGAAATGCTAAATTCTGCATATAGAAAATGATAATGATAGTCAGAAATGCCAAATAGCAGACAGCAGGAGAGTAAAGTTCTTAATTCATTGGATACTCCAAGTTTTGACTAATTTAAAGAGTCTTTTCTCAGCATATTTCAAAGTAGCTACTCCAGCTAATTGTTCAGTGAAACTGGAGTTCAGTTTTCTGCGAAAACCACTGATATCCTTTTGAAAACCTAACTACATGAGCATTACACCTACAATTTATATGGATTTTTTCACATGGACTAGCAGTGAGAACGGACACATATGCTTTATTCTTGTTTTATGAGCCATCATTCAATAGAGGAAATAATGTATTTCTGATACAAGGGTTGCCCATAGAGGCACTGACTACACATTTTTGGGGAAGAACAAAACAAGTGAACAAACAGGACTGTGAAGAGTTCCTATAATATCTACTCTTAACACGTGACTGGAATCAAGATCAATTATCAGTAGAGGTTTTGCTCATTATGCAGCTCATGCTTTCCTGAATTATATCCTAATATCCAGGGGATTTAGATAATCAGCCCAAACCAGTACAGTTGGTATCCACAAATTGCAGAAAAGTGACAAATATCTGAGTAACAAAGACATTTAAAAGTATAATATATTCTTGCAGATAATAAATCTGCATCTTACCCTTAAAATGTATTAATAAGTCCATACAGAAGTTCATCTGAAAGCACTAATATGAATTTTCCCTTTTGCTAATCACTCTAAAACCAGTCATTCAAAAGTAAACCCTAGGCACCCATTACTGGTTCTCTCCTGCCTGAGAAGCAATAGCTAAATGCACACCTAATGTCTACAGTTTCTTAAAATTTAATTTAATATTTTTTTGGTGGGAGTGGGAATGAATAGAAGGTGTTACATTTCTGGATCAGGTTCCACACCCACATTCATATCACAGCTTCTGGGATTTCAGATTTTGCTACCAGTACATGAATAAAACAAGAAGGTAGCAATTTGGGGTTTTACCCATTCAGATGAATAGCACTAAAATGTGGATTTGCATTAAAGTTGAGTCTTTCTATTCAGAAACTTTATAGAAAGATTTTCAAGTATCTGTCCTTGTCATATAACAATTGACCTATGGCACACAATCATAGTTTTTTCCTTCCCGAGCCTCCCACCCCCTCAAACATAGGCATATGACCTTTGTTGGTTAGAACATAAACGTCAAATTCTCGTCTGCTGTTTGATCTTTCCCTTTATAAGGTCATCTCTCTCAGGAGCACATACAAACTAACCAAGCTCTTTCCTCAGTGAACTAAAGAGGAGGATACTGTTATGGTTATTTCTGTTACTGAATATTTCAGAGATGTTTCAGCACTCAGGTGAAAGAAGCCACAGCAGGATGCTGAACACAACCCTGCCAAGGATCGCTGGTTCACTTTGGTTATCCCGTCCACCTCACCACCTGACCTTCTCCACAACTAATAGTTCTGTTGCAGTCCGCTTCGTGAAGCTTGGGCTGACAAAGACATGTAAAGAATGTAAGGACTAAATCTGACCTGCTGAGTTAGGAAAAAAATGTCACAGAATCACAGAACATTAGGGATTGGAAGGGACCTCAAAAGCTCATCCAGTCCAATCCCCCTGCTGGAGCAGGAACACCTAGATGAGGTTACACAGGAAGGCGTCCAGGCGGGTTTTGAATGTCTGCAGAGAAGGAGACTCCACAACCTCTCTGGGCAGCCTGGTCCAGTGCTCTGTTACCCTCACTGAGAAGAAGTTTCTTCTCAAATTTAAGTGGAACCTCCTGTGTTCCAGCTTGTGTCCGTTACCCCTTGTCCTATCATTGTTTGTCACTGAGAAGAGCCTGGCTCCATCCTCGTGACACTCACCCTTTATATATTTATAAACATGAATGAGGTCTCCCCTCAGTCTCCTCTTCTGCAAACTAAAGAGACCCAGCTCCCTCAGCTGCTCCTCATAAGGGAGATGCTCCACTCCCTTAATCATCTTTGTAGCCCTACGCTGGACTCTCTCCAGCAGTTCCCTGTCCTTCTTGAACTGAGGGGCCTTCTTTATACCAGTGACAGTTATTTCAAAATGGGACCATTCAAAAGGGGATAGGAGTGATGAAAATCTGACACACAGGAGTTGCTCTGAAATTGTAAAAGAAAAGTACCCCTGCCACAGCACAGGCAAACAGATGTCGAAGGCCTATGGCAAATGGTAATCATAGTAAGAATTGCTAGTCGTTTCTTACTTTATATCTCTAGGCAATTATTTTGCATTCACAGCTTTATTTACAGGTAATGTTATGTACAGATGGAAGTGTGTGCTTCTGTCAACATCTATAAAAGCAAATGAAAGATTGGAAAGCTTAGAAAAACATCATTTTTTGCAGATGAACAAATACATAAGCAATCAAAGGCGTTACTATTAGATCTCACTTTCATTACCATGTTCTAAACTAGCAATAAGCAATCTTTCTACCTGGCCAGTTACAAGTTGTTTCTCTTATACCACTTTACAGTTACCCTTAATTTTAACAGGGAGGCAAATGTTATACAGCAGTAGACACCTAGAAGTGCTTTAACACAAAGAAATTCTGACAGATACACAAACACACACTCAGAGCAGAGGAACAAAAGAATTGTATTGAATTTAACACGGAGTACACGTGAAACCTCTGTTGGGATCTAACCCAGGGGTATCACCAACCTGCATTCATCTTATTCCTAATATAGGTATACAAGTAGACACTGATTAGCAGCCTGGATAATGAGGTTTTCATTTGTCTTATTAAATGGGTGCATAAAGCAGCATGAAACTCCTAATCCATGAGAACATATCAGCCATTCGGTGACCCAGGAAGCCAGCCTAACCTGGAAGTGCAGCAAGAGACAGATACACCTCAGCAGGGTAATGGCAGCGTAAGATCAACAAATTCAACCCCAGTTATCTGAAGGGGAATGGATATGTATCAACCAGTGTCTCCCACACTTTGTGTGGTGGGTTGCTTCTCTGAAGCTCTGCAGAGAGAGCTCAGTTTTTGTGCATCTGTATAACATGAGCAGAGCAGGCAAATGCCTGGATAAGTGACCTGAAAGGACTAAACCCAGGACCTGTGGAGATGCAAACACAAAAGCAAAACTCTGTAACTTTCTGAACCATCTGCTGAAAATCCGCAGCTACTGAAATAACCACATGTAACTGAGTGAACAGTAAGCCCTATTTTATTAGCTCTTATGTAGACATGCATGTTGCAATGGTTTCTCAAATTGTTTCAGCTGGGGATGTTTATACACATTTCAACAAATTGATTTAAATTCCTGTGTAAATTGTCTCATTTTGGATTGATTTGGCTTGGTACAGTTACAGGCTAAGTCAAAATAAATCCAGATGAGTTTGAAAAAGGAAGGTCTGCAAAGAGATTTGATATATGTGCAAGTCTAAATATATAAATAAAATAGATATGTGTTAGGACATTGTGGATTTTACTAAAATGCAGATGTCACTTAATAAAAGAATAATATTTGAAAAACAGAATATTTAGACTCAATTCTGATCCTCACACCTGTCCCACCATTTCAGTTGTAATTATGACCGCTAAATCCATCCCAATTTTTACCAGTAGCCATTTAGAACCAGACTCCCTATTTTTTCAGTAAAGAAGAATGATTCCTGTAAACACCCAAAAAGATAAACATTTTAATTATTACTAGTTCATTTCACAGTATGAAAAATACCAAGACTGTGGGACTGAAGCTCTGACTTCCCTAAGTAACAAATTAAAACAAAACTAGAAATATGTAGAATTATTTCTATTTTGAAAACTATTTGCAAGAAAGTTGACATTTAAATAACTTCATTATTATTCATTGACAGGGCTTTTCCTCTCTCTTCCTGTCAGGGTAAAAGAAATTTCTATTACAGTATTATAATAAACTCCTGCACATTTTAAATAAAGTAACTGAATTCCATTAGTCCACCTACTGTCATGAATATATCTCAATCCATTCCTACCAATATTTCAGAATTATAATAGGCATTCTGAATCAACCAGTAACATGAACCATATGAAAATTTCCTTCTTTCTCAGGAAACGCAGACTAAAATTCAGAAGACTGTCAGTTTAAATATACAGAATAAATTCCCTAGCAAGTTGCTGTTTACTCTGTTACAAATTTAAGGTTGTCTGTACTTATTTTACATGAGCTGCTTGAAGACCTGAAGAATCAAACAGCTGATGGTTTGGTCAAGGCTTCTTTTGCAACAAGACCTTTCTGAAATAGCCCATGAGAAAAATAAAACAATACAAGCAGACTTTAAGTTCTTTAACATCATGTCTCCTGCCTATTAGAGTGCAGCTTTCTTCCCATAAAAGACATGTTAACAGATGAAGTTGTGTTGTAACACACATCATTAAGAAGCAATCAGTTTAATTGGCACCATTTACCTTTTTTTTTCCTGCCAGTTATGCCTGGTTTTCACATACTAATGTGACTGCTTCCCAGACCTCCACCATGAGAAAACTGTCTATGTATCATGTCCTCATTCTCCTCCCTTCACAGTTTAATTTGCTGCTCTAACTGCTGTCCAAATGGCAGTCAGCCCTGGTAGGCAGGTCCAGAAACATCTGTAATGTGGTTAGGGAGCAGCAGAGCAGGGCAGTCTGTCATGGGTAGGAGCAGTATCAAGAGATGGCCTCTAGCCCAGTTCTCCTTCTGCACCTGAATTTACCCCTGGCAGAACTCAGGTATTTTAAGCAAAAAACAGCAATAACTATTAGACTGTCTGTTCCAACCTCCTGCATAACTACATTTGCCACCTGGTTTGCCTCCAAAGGGACTGGCCAGTCGAGCACAAGATTTGCCAGTTGCTATCATATTAATCTCTATGTGAGCAGACTTTTGGACTTTGGGCTTTCAGGCTGCAGAAGGCAGAACTGTGGAGTCACAGGCTGCACTTACAAAAGGCTTGCACTGAACCAGTTTTTGAATAAAGGAATAATTAAGACACTAAAAATTACCTTTTGTGTCTGAATGTAAAAAATACTGGAGCTGTTAATTCTGGAGTGTATTTGTGTTCTTGTGTCCTATGTTTTAAGCCTGTTTGTAAACTCTGCTGTAGAGTTGTTGGCTTCTGCATCCTTTCTTTCTGTGGATCCTTCTAGGCTGAGGTGCTATTCCCTCATCTCTTAATTGAAATTCTTTCCTTTATGGTTTTATAGCCAAGTACTAAAGTTACCCATTGATTTTTGCCATGCCAACATGTTTCACTAAAGCTAGTAATGTCAGAGTCTTCTTCAACAGCTAACCATCTGAGTTCATATGTTCTTCCCATTAAGCCTTTCACAAGCCATTGATAGATGTCACCTTCGGTCCAATGTCTGTTTTGATTTAACTCCTTCATGTGTAACCCTGGTATTTTTTCCAGAAAGTAACAATGTCTGATCTCACCTTCTCTCTCATGGAGGAACTGTTTGGTTGGTTGGTGGTTTTTTAATCCTATTCTTTATTTTCATAGAAAGTTACTCTTGCTTTACCAATTACCTTGCTTCATCTGGACACGTCTCACCACTGGCTGTTGAATAAATAATTCCCCAAGGTCTTGCCCATTTCTAATGGAAACTGTTTGCCCAGATCATAAAGACAGACATATTTTGAGAGGACTTGTACAGCTCCATGTTGAAGAGCAATTGCAAGATGTAAACACAGTGAATCCTGTGTCCTTGGACACAGTTTTCATGCAGCAAAGAGGCTGGCCTTGCCCTTTTTAGTTTCTCTCCTTAGGTCACACTATGAGTGGCTATTGGTGTGTGTCCCCTCCAGTGCATAGGTTATCACATCAGAAATTCTGGGGAATTTTCCCCATGGACTTTTTAAGGCAGGACACAGGATTTTTTTATTTAACAGTACTACATCCCACTGAGCAGTCTAGGCCTTTCAACACTGAACTGATTACTGTCCCTGGCACATTGCCTCTGCTAAAGGCTTGGGACCAACCATACTATGTCTTTATGCTTTCCCTAGCCTCCCCTTCCTCACTTTATTAATGAATCTTGAGTGATTTTTACCTCCATTTCATTTACTTTAAGCAGAGATTGAGCTAAAGTCAAGCTAGTTCAGAAAGGCTTCAAAAAAGCCTTCATAAGAGTTTGGTTCAAGAAGGCAGAGTTAAGTGGTCTGACAGCAGTGACAAGCCAAGACTTGGTTATCATTGCTTTAAATGTCTGTAATGGCACTGCACAAGTCACAGCACTGAAACATGTCAAATTTATCCTGACAGGTTGAAATTAACTTTTAAAGACATCTCCAGGGTAAAGAAAAAGAAGATATTTCAAAACTCAAGGGACCCACATGTCTCAGTCCCTAAGTGAATACATTTCTAATGACTTTTTTCTCATGAGGCCCTCAGCAGGCTGACAAGTATTACTGGTCCCACTGTCTAGGTGGAAGAAACAGAGGGAAAGACTAGATAACGAATCCCACATTTGAAGGAAGTCTGTGACAGAGCCAAATGCAAGTCCCCTCAGGCTCTACCAACTTCCAACTCCATCCTGACAGCATAATTTTTTTGGAGTTTTGTATGTGTGAATAAGGAGTGGAAAGAGCCTTAATATCAATGTCAAAAGGAAGAAATACAAATTAAATACAGTTTAAATGTGCATTTGAAAACAGATTCAAGCCTCCATTTTGAAAATGTCTTGCTTCCAGTTTGAGTTGTAACTGTAACTTTTACTAGCCATGAAGTTATGAATTTTGATACAAGTTTACTAAAATGTGCGTTTTTTTCCCTTATGAAAAGAATTTTCTCATCACAAAACAAAGTTTCCCACCTACAGAAGTCATCAATAAGAGAGGGAGGACAAGAGGGGATAAAAAAAAATAGAAAGAAACAATAGGAAACTATGAAGTTGACATTTCTTTGCATAATCAGTTACATAATTCAATTTTCTTCTGCTTTTTAATCATTTTTTTGACTTATCTAAATGAACAGAAATGTACACACTCAAATTTCTTGCAGATTTTTGGCTTAATGTAGTTCAGCTGATTATTACCATAAATAATTTAGAGATGTGACGAACAGGAGAAACTGCTCACATTTTATCATCCAAGGCAGAGATCACATATGTCATTGGATAGTTCTTCAAAATATTACCCAAATCAGAAAGAAAGGGGTGGGATATGAGGGCCAGGAGATGTTGCCTGTTGGTGACCCAGAGGAGCTGTATAATTCCCGTTAAAATAACCGTTGAACAAAAATAAATTTAGCTAACTTGTCTTCACTGTTATTTCAGTTGAGACGTAGTAACTCAGGTTCACAACCTAAGCAGAGAACACCTGTCCCTCTGTCTCCATCATATCCAATTTAAAGAACATCTATCTTTTTCCATATATTTATTAAAGGACCTGCCAGAATGTGTAGCCACATGGCTAAACCTCCATCTGCTGATGCAAGCTGTATGCATATGTCACCATTTCATAGCTATCCACACTCCTGTTACCATATGGGGCTGCATTGAGTACACACATGGGTTTCAGTACAACTCAACTATTGTGGCTTCACCTTTCACCATCCAACACATTGTCTGTATCTTTCACAAGGCCAAGGAGAAGGAAAAAACTTTGCAATTTGGAAAGTTTTAGGAAAACAAGTAGCAGTTCAGTATGTCTGAGGTTTTGAACTCCTTTGTCAAGGTTAACTAGAATTTGGCCACTAGCTTCAGAATTCACAGGATGACAACGGTGGGAACCTTCAAACGTGACAGAAGATAGGTCATATAGGACAAAAGGAAACAATGTATCAGGGTGAGGTTATTTCATACTTTCATCTATGACATAGGAGAGATGAAGGGAAATGGATCAATTATGATGAACTTGCAAGTATTTCCAGCTGAACAAGACAGAAGAGCAAACTTATTAGGCAGCAGCAAGGCTTATGATTGTTGAATACAAAGAAAAGAGGAATTCTCCTTATAATCTGGATAGCCCGTGAATGCAACCAGGCTGGCAAGACTGGAAGTTGACAGAAACATGTAAGTCTCTCCAACTGCCCACGCAGAAGGGCAATGAAGTTGGTGAAGGGTCTGGAGAACAAGTCTTATGAGAAACAGCTGAGGGAACTGAGATCATTTAGTCTAAAGAAGAGGAGGCTGAGGGGAGACCTTAACATTCTCTACAACTACCTGAAAGGATGTTGCAGAGAGGTCGGTGTTGGTCTCTTCTCCCAGGTAACTAGCAATAGGATGAGAGGAAATGGCCTCAAGTTGTGCCAGAGAAGTGTTAGATTGGATATTAGGAAAAATTTCTTTACTGAAGGAGTGGTCAAGCATTGGAACAGACTGCCCAGGAAGGTGGTGGTGGTGGAGTCACCACCTCTGGAGGTGTTGAAAATGTGTGTGGATGTAGCATTTCAGGATATAGTTTAGTGAGCATGGTGGCAGGTTAACAGTTGGACTTGATGAACTTAAGAGGTCTATTCCAACCTTTTCTGTGATTTAATATCCCAGAGGCATCTTGTGCTTGCATGCTGACATTAAAGAGCTCTTTTGTATACCAGCTTCTGATGTCACTGCCTTTTTCAGCAGAAGTATCATTACACCGTATTGCGGAGAAGGGCTTTTTTTTTTACCTTCAGCCTTCAGAGAAATTGTTGCATAAAGGTTTAATATCCAAAGAAAAGAGCAGGATCAAATACTTTAGGAGAAAAAAGATCAAATTTTGATTAGATGGAAATGATGTAATATTTTCCCCTCATTTAACCACTTCTCTAATTTTAGATGTCAGTCCTGTCTTGTTTGACCAATAATTTCCCTTGCACAGTGCAACTGTTTCTCCAGTCAGCAGGTGAAGAACAGGGGATTCTGGCAGTTGACAAAAACCCATATTCAGATTTCCCACTCCTCTACCTGCTGATCAGAGGTTAGATCCTGATTGTGCTTTCCTGTAAATCCCAAGTATTTACTATGGGGATGCCACAGTGCCTGGATGCACATGGGAAGGATCAGTAACTCCAGTAGAACCACTAATTTTTGGGACCTAATTAATATAAACCAAAAGTTGATACGTTATTTACACTTGTGCATCTGACCATATGTACACTCCAAGCATTTTCTCCTTACCTAAGTGCTTTGTACTGTTTTTCAGTATTTTTCTCCACTTACCACCACAGCATTATTTTTAATGAAGGAGCAGGCCCTGAAGAAAGGAATGAAAGTGCCAACAGGCTTGTTGCTTGCTACCTTAAGGAAATTTTGTGGGATCAATGGACTACAAGTGGAAAAGCACCACGTCTGGAAGATCTCCTTGTCCACCTGACTTGGTTGTCAAAACAAACAAGCAGGCTACAATGCAAATTTCCACTCTTCCTTCATGAGCGGTAACTAGGTAACACTGCAACACAGAATGAAGCCATTCCCATAGGCCCAGCCCAACTCAAAGTTTATGGTCACCACCACCACCACCACCACAAATCTCAGTTTAGGTGTGATGGATATTAAAGTTGTTTTTCCTTACATTTACATTAAAAGATGCCTTTTAAGTTAGAAGAATTGAGAATTACTAATTATTCTTATTGCCTTTTGTTTACACAAGGCACAGTGACATCACTGCACCCTTAATGCCAAATCCTTGCTAATAAAGTGGTTCTTTGAGTGTTGCATCTTGCCATTTCCACCCCAGTCTGGTGTAAATCACACAAATAGCTAGGATTGTAGCCCAGTAATCATCACACTATTAACTTTCTAATTGATGGTAATGGCCAGAATAAATTTCAGGCACCCCAAGGGGTGGTTAATGGATTTTGTAGCTTGAAGGCAGAGCAACAGGAAGCTTTTACATTAATCAGCGAGATGAGACAACCATACATGTCCTACACTCCCTACCACATCATAACACTGAGGTCATTGCAGATTTGTTGAAAAGGAGGGTGTTGCCAGGCAAAAAAAACCCAAACCCTCACAGCAGGCTGAGCTCAGTTACAATGGTTGATATACGAGCTCAGCAGAGCTACGTTAGCATCCATAGTCACGTTGTACATCCAGAAAATGGCTTTAGCCCATCTCCAATTAAGAACAAGGAGGAGTTTTATTATATCATAAAAACGTTGCAGGTCTTCTCTGGCTTTTAGTACATACCCTGCAGAAGAGGCTCTCTAGTTAGCACCATTCAAGCATTTGCAACATACTGTGCAACCTTCATTCTATTCTGCCAGTGCAAATCAACAACTAGAAAGTTTAAAAGATTCAGACAGTTCGAGACATTATTTTGAAAATCATTGCTCAAGCGCCCCTTTGTCATTATAATGGAGAGGCTCCCAAGGACTAGAAGCATTTTAAAGCAACCTAAAAACATGCCTCATGCATTTTAGTTATATTTAAAGTTAATTGGAAGATGGAATCCGTATCCCTTAGGCAATGCTAAGAGGTTTTTTTTGTTTTGCCCTATTTTAAACTATTATGATTCCCAAAATCTGGATAGAATAAGAATACAGGGGAAAAGAGATTAAGTGGGGGGAAAAATAAAAGACATTTCTGAGTGTTTCATCCCACTAGTACCAGCATTATCATTATCCATTCAACTGAATATTTTATAATACAGTCTGGGTGTCACCCCACAGGAAAAAAGCTCAAATGAAACAAGGAGAAAATCAAAACAAAACACACTTTAAGTTTCAAATCATTCTGACATTTTCTGTCAAGATTTCATTTCTAAAATATTGCAAAAGATTTATTGAACTAATGCTGCATTTTCCAGCAGAAAATTGTTTCAATGAAAAGGTTTCTATTAGTTCTCCAAGTCCTACTAGTGAACAGGCTAAACTACGAGCTAGACTGTTACCCTAATTTAGCTATTAGCTAGACTGTTACTCAGCCACATCACCCAAGAAAGAATTTGTTGTTGCTGGATTTAAAAGCTGTGCTAGTCAATTACTTGGATTACTGTATCCAAGAATCACTAATTGATGCTTTAAAGCAGTCAAATACATGGAGAGTTTCTTTTTTTTGTTTTAAAACCATTTGAATGATGCAGCTGTGCCGTTTGTGTCAGTTTCAAATAATACACATCACCCAGAGCCACGCAGCTTTATTTTTCCTTCTTGGTTGGTAGAAGCATATTTATCACTATGTATCTCAAGGATCAGTGGGGTTATAAAGCTTGCTATTTATAGCTACTCTTGGGGTATTCAGCGAGTGACAGTAATTTGTTCCTTTGACACCTAACCTTAGGTCAACTCCAGTAGCAGAAGATGGATTTGTACAGGAAAAGAAATGAAAGTACACAACAGAAGATTAATACCATTTTCTAGGCCTGAGGAGAATGCATGCTTCCAATCACTCTGCAGGAAGAAAAAAAAATGGTCAGAAGCATGTGCTATATATTAAGAACAGAACAAGATGTGGTCAAGGTGAGGTGTTCAAACAGTCTATTAGCAAACTGATACACTGGCATTTGTGCATAGAGGAATTGCAGGCTGATAGTCTAGAAATGAGCTCAACTCTTCCGGTTCTTTGATTCTGAAAGTCATCTTTAAGTCACAGCCAGCTACAGATAAAATGGGATCCTGCTTTTATGTTACTGGTAAACGATAAAAGGAAGTTAAAGCTAGGCTGTAAATTCCATATCAGAAACATTTTGTACAAGATTAAGTTACCATTTTGCCCTGCATTGCAAAAACATCTTGCGTTAATTATATTTTCTGGCTTTTAGAAAACGACTGTAGATTGAAACATCTTGCAAAGATTCCTTGATGCTAAAATCCTCACTGATGGGCCATATACATCCATTACTCACAACTTATATTCAAGTGCTTTTAAAAAAAAATATGGAATTTGACCAGAAAACTTTCCCTCTCCGCCCAAGCCATCCGTTTTTAATTTATTTGGAATTCAAATTAGAAGAAAAGTCTTTCCTAAGATGTGGATGCATAAAAACATTAATAATACAATCCAGTCATTAAAATAATGCTACCAATAGGAACTCAGCCAAATACCTGAGAAGTCCTTCTACCTTCTTATAAGAGACCTATCATGCTCAGCCACTACCAATTCCCTTAAAATAGGCCCTTCTTCCCATGTGCTCAGAAAGTCAGCAAATTTCAGCTTCACTGACCCCCAAATCTCATGTGACCACAAAAGCTGCGTAAACCCACAAATTTATGTGAAATCCACAACTTACCTCCAGAGTCCATCACCTTTAGGCATACCACTGCTCTATGCTGACACAATCATACAACTAGCAGTGCAATGGACTTGGTCAGGCTGGACAACATGCAGGTGGTGCTATGTATTATACATTCCCACTCATATTCCCATCATAGGAAGTGGAGGTGGCACTAGTGGGAAAGAAAATAACCCACTATATGTTGGACAGCCAAGATCTTAGTGTTTTCTTGCAGGCTGTGGGCAATACAACCTACATAGCTCCTAATCCAAAGAAGAGCTCATCTGGCTACATTTATGGAGTATTATTTAGTGCCACATGGAAGTACTACACCTCTCAAAACAGCTGGAAAAAGCCATGCTAATTTCACCTGTATAGAAACCAAGTTTCGTAGAACAAGACTTATTAATTGCAAAAGGTTCAAATTTGCACTTTGAATCACAAAGGTCATACAGCCACATAAAGATTCCATCTTCAAAAAGAACCTCCATAAATCCCTGGACATTTGTCTGGGACATGCTTGCCAAGTCCTGTCCTTCTGGTTGATGGAAAGTCTCTGATAAATACGCATAAGTGGAAGGTCCTCAATTTAATTTTGATTTATTAGGGCCCAATTAGAACAGACACTTTAAGTAACAGTCATCGCAACAGCCAAGCACTGGAACTGTCGTGCTGGATGGTGGGGAAGGGAAGGAGGCAAGAACAGGTACAAGATTTCAAATGTACAGTTCAATTGGGAAGCAAACATTTCACAGAATCACGGGTATGCCCAGAAACCGATTTTCAGCACTATCTGTGCATACACGTGCCTCCTCCATCTATCAAACAGGCTGTCAAAAATCTTATCATTTGTTGCTTAAAGGTCTGGTAGCAGGTGAAATAAGACCAGACAACTATGACCTATTCTTCTAGGTCTCCACAGATCAAACCCCTGCCAAAAATGCACTGAATCTCCTTTTTCCCATGGATTAAAATTGGAGCACTGTAAATACACACACATCAGGGGAAAAAAAAGAAAAAGGGAAAAAAAAGTCAGTGACTTTTCACTGCTTCAGAATAAAGTTCCCTGTTCACCCCATCTAATCTTTGGGTGTATAAGGCACTTTAACCTTCACATCATATGTGAGGGTTTTTTTCTATCTCCGTCCTCTTCTCCCCATTTTAAAATTTATGGTTACCATTTAGGCTGATTTCAATTTCCATTAATAATATGTGCAACTGATGTACATTTAAGTGATTTTAATCATGCTGTAGTGACAGGTTTAGCTTAAAGCGGAGCTTCACTTAAAACTATCAAGTAAATTTCTCTTGAAAAGGTCAGTTTAACATTTAACAGGAGGGCCCATTCCAGACAAATTAGAATTTGCTCCACTTGTTTCAAGTGCAAACACTTTTCGAGCCGGCTTTAACAGCAGCATGTCAATCAAAAGAGAAAAGTGTAAGGTGCCCAAGGGAGAAAGTTCAATGATGCCTCCACACACAGCCAGCCCAAAAGCTCTCAGACACATGGGCAAACTGAAATATTCCCAAGTTCAAGGGCTGGACTGGAGCCAGACCACACCATAGAAAGTAGGGAAGGCAGAGCTGGGAGAGTTTAGGCAAGCCCCTAACAAGTCAGACTTCTCATTTCTAATTGCTGCAGTAACAGGAATGGCGTGGGAACAACCCTGCGTGCTACAGAGAGGAGTGATCGTGCATGTGTCCCATGAGAATTTATTATTGCTCCCGTGCCTGTCAGAGACAGTTCCGCTTTCCAGGACAGTGGCACAGTAAGCAGAGAGGTGACAGCCGTAATGATGTCGTCTCAGTGCCACTCTCAGCAGTAGCCCAATTCCCCTATAGCTGGAGTTGGTCGTGCCTCCAGTCTAGAAAACAAATGACTTGCAGCAGTCACCCAGACAGCTTTTCCACAAAATATTTTCTTCATTAAAGGCTTCCCAGCAGCATTACCACAAATCCTGACTGGACCACATGTGACAGATACTGCCTCCCTGCTCTGAGCAGGAGAAAAAAACAGGACCCATTATTTTCCACCCTCCTGCCAGGACACTTCTCCAAAGCTCTGGTCAAATCACTGTGTAGCAACAGGAAAATTTTCCATCCTTGTTGGAGCTGTCCTCAACAGCACAATCTCTCAAGTTTTACATAGTCTTTGTCAGGGGACCACCTCAAACTCGCTGGTTCCCAGGTTTATACCACTGTAACACATAATGTAGGATCAAGACAAGTTTCCCAACTCCAATCCTAGACTATCATTAAGAGTTCAAATTGACAGTAGCACAGGCAATTAACACACCTCCTCTGCCTTGATTTTGCTTTCAGATCTATTCATTTTATGGCATCAAATTCCTTAGCCCATCCTTACTGCTCTTCTATAAACCTTCCCTACTTCCAACATACTCTTTCTGAAATAGAAGTGACCAAAACTGGACACAAAACAGTATTCCTGTTACTATTGTATGGATATTGAATTAAGATCTCAGTTCTTGATTTTCACTTCAAGATTAACCTCCTGTCCCACAAAAAGTGGTGCAAAGCTCCTTAACTAAGGTGAAACACACACCTGAGCTTGGCAGGTGTTCAGCAGACTCAGAAGATGCCTACTCCCATGGATTCGGCAGAATCTCATCCTAAAAGTACCCATGCTGACACTTCCTCGGAGGCAGTGAGACTTATCCTGATGGGTGGCAGAAAAATCTTCTGTGGTAACACAAAGCAAGTTCAGCCCATAAAGGGGGAAAAAAGCAATCCCTTTGCTGTGCCCTCGCTGTAGCTTGCTGCTGGTGACAGCTGGCATCATCACAAATAAAAAGTAAGAAATAAGCTGTAGCATTTGAATCTGAACCAGTACCTCTAGAGAATACACAGCATAGATATTGGTAGCATCTCCGCATTTGCTGATGAGTCTTCCGTTGATAATAGTCACTGAGATTAAGACCTCCTGTTACTGCACCATCCACACAAGAGTGTAATGTGTCCTAGTAGACTTTTTCATTATAAATAAAGTTTTCCCTATGGATGTTTTGTCAGGTGACAGTTTCTGGATAGGATCAAAACATCCCCCAGGGACATACCCAACTCCCTAGCCAGCCAAATGACATCATCTGTTTAATGACAAGTTTCTCAGTCTCTTTCACTATCCTATTTTACTACAGTTTCAGAAATGAAAAATTCCTCATAAACAGAAATTCTACTTTTTTTCCCAGTGAGTTAGGTAGGTTCATCACGGTGTAAATTTCCTCTGTCAACTCCCAAGCTTCAAAAGAGGCCTCAAAAGAGTATCTCGGTCACCTACTGTCACTGCCTGAACAGTCTTCATTTTTTCACAGGTTTATGCTTCTGCCTAGAAGGAGTAATTTAAAAAAAAACAAACAACAAAACAAAGCAAAAAAGACCCCAAAGCACAAGCAAAAAAGCCCCACACACATTGAAAGTTCAGGGATAAAACTGAAATTCTATTCATGCATCTGCAGGGTCACTTGGAAATGTTTCAGACACATGTTCTGACTTCAGAAAATGCCAACCTGCCAAAGCAAAACTTTTCAGAAGAGCTCCCAAACAGAATTTCCTGGCTGAATATCAGAAGGAGCAAATTAGCTACTTCTGGGAAGATATCCACCTGAGATGTGAAAGGTCCAGGCTTTGATGGAAGAAGAGGACAGCCTCTGGCAGAATAATCAGCTAAAGTACCAATGCATTTGCAGCTGTCTAAGCATTAAAACAACAGTTGGTCTGTTATTGCAGCAACTACCAATATACTGAAGTTAGTTTTAATCAAACCTCCTTTTTACAGCAAGGTAAATGCTGAGATACAGTCATTATTGAATGATACAAAACTGCAACTTAGGAGACTCCTCCACCTAAAAAGAGCTCTCTGAGTTACTGTGCTACTAATTGTGGGGTGATACTCTCCTTCAACCCTTCAAACTCTGAATTCAGGACAGAAAGAGATGTTTAATAATGCAACTACATTCATTATTACAGAGGAGAGTAACAGATTCACCAGCGATTTGACTAATGAAGCTGACAAAGTGATTGGGTTCAAAAAGGGAAGGACTCTCCCAGAAGCAGTTAATTAAAATAAAAATGAAACTGCACATTTCCAGTGGGGGAAAAAAAAATACTGGTCCATAAAAGGGAAGGAAAGGGAATACCTTGGATAATCTCAACTATCAGCAAGACATTGATAAAAATCAGGAATAGGGTGCTGTTAAGACTGGACTGGGTCTTCTATCTTCACTGCAGAGGATTTGCAAAGCAAAGGTTCTGCAAGGAAAGCCCTTGTACCTATAGAACCATTTAGGTCAGGTGATTGTAAGCAGAGGCTGAAGATGACAGGTTTTCTTGCAGCAATGAAGTCAACCATGCCTCTGAGGGAGGGCCATGACAAACCTCAGAAAGTGAGATAGATTTTGCATGAGAAATGTGTGGATGCAAGAAAAAACAAAAGCTGACTCATCCACACACAGCTCAGCAGTCGTCCAGTGAAGTTATCAACACTGTATAAGGTTGTTGAGAGTCAAGAAACCCAGGCTGGGTGGCAGTGTGAGACCACAGTAAATAAGAGTATTTCTGTAGGACTGGTTTATTTATGAGAGTAGAATAGAACTGTTAGAGAGAAAAATAAAACTCCTGTGATTTCTTTTTATTTCATGTTAAGACTTAATGGGAAAAATCCTGAAGTTATTAATGGTTAAAAAAACTACAGGTTTTATTGGATTCCAGAGCTGCTAACAATTTTTATAAAGGACATTTCAAAATGGTGTATAGGAGATGTGACAGATGTGAGGCTGTTCTGTAGTCGTGTGTTCTGGCTTAGTTTGTGCAGTGCTTGCTGTAAGAAGAGACTAATGGTATTTAAGAGGGAAGCTGCTGATGAAGAGAATAGAGGAAATAAGGCTCAGGAAAAGCTACCTCTTAAATGACACTTAAGGATCATTAAGAAACACTGAAAGAACCAGATAGAGGAAGGGTTTTAACCAAAAGGTGAAGGAGCAATTTTATCTGCAAGAAAGGATCTGTGGTACAATCCAAACTAGTTCAAATTACCCTGAAAATCCCTTAGGAAGGCATCTAAGTGGGACAAACATTCCCAAACCCTGTAAGCAGCAGCCACCAAAGAAGGGACTGCTACCCCAAGCCCAGCTTTATGGCTTGATTGCTGATGTGGGAGAGTAGAAGGGGGAACTTGAGGGTGCGAAAGTAATTTCACACTCCAAAATTTCTTGTTGTAACACCGGGTACAAAAACCCTTGCTACAAAAAAATTGCCTTGAACTACTTTACTATTAGATATGCCAGACATGCTTTCATCACCTCGAGATTTACAATATTCTTTCTAAACATTTCCTCTTACTGTTTAAACAAAAAAAAAAATCAGTTTGAGGAAGCTTACCTTTGCATTTACCAGTGGTTTACAGACTCCGAAAGAGCATGTGTTACCAAATGTGTTGCTCAACTACCCAAAAGAAATGGACAGCCAGGGCAAAATGCCTGGTCTTGTATCTCTGAGCCTGAAGGAGCTCAAATGTATCTTCTGAGGTCTGTGGCAAGGTGAGCAGGAAAAGGAGTC
>NW_010187528.1:21431-108786 GCF_000695765.1 Mesitornis unicolor | reverse complement strand
AGGGAAACAGTGAGGGACAAATGGAAAACTCCAACGATTGCATTGTCACCCCTGAAACTTGAGGCTTCTTTTGCTGCCATGAATTGAGGCTACTGAGCTAGATCAGAGGCTGAACTGTCTTCAACCACTGGACTTGCGCATAATTATTAACTCCTAACTCATCTAAACAAAACCTTCAAATCAAACACCTCCTTTGGGTATTCAGGAAGGGAGAGACCAGCTCAGCTAATTAGACATAGTTGTCATAGCAGCTAATCAGCATACCTACATTCATCCCTGAGACTGGTACCAGCTGGGGAGTTATTTCAAAATGAACTAGGGAATTAAGAAAACACACTTTTGGGAATTGCTGGAACAGTAGTCTTTGGCTGACAGTGCAAAAAAGATGTTGGAAATTAAGCAGAAGCTGAGAGTAAGGTTTGCTTTAGAAAATTAGGACTGAAGACAGGCAGAATTGACTCTTGTGGCAATTGATAGACCATCTGATCTGCAGTGCTGGTGGGCAGCTCAGTACTAAAGAGTCTACTTCGGGGAAGCACTTGTAACCAAGCATAATAAATCCGAGAAAGTCAGCTTAGAGTGCAGCAAATGATAGCACTGGAACACAAACAGTAAGTAAATCACATACACCCCTGCCTGGGGACTGGGACTAGATCTCTGTTCTCTGTCTCCAGGTAAACCCACTCCTAGTCTGTCATTTCAACCAATGAAACAGGCTTTTTATGCTGAATGAAGACATCATTATTTGTCTACTCTGTGACTCTGGCAGAAAGGCAACAGTAACAGTGCATCTTCCTTACTGTACCACCAGGCATTAACTCAGCAGATAGAGCTGACAAGTCCTGTCCAATTCAGAGGCTGGCAAGTTGAGTGTCACTACTTCACTTTTGCAGGATTCTGTCAGTAGAAGAGTTATGTTGCCAGCCCTACAGAAAAAAATCTAGGCCTCTTGGCAGTTTATAATATCTTTACTTTTTTTGTTCATTTAGACATTACGGAGTGATATTTAAGATACAGCTGAGTTTCTGAACAAACTGTTCTGTGAGCTCAGTGAATTAGCAGCAGAAAGCTTGAGCCTTTCCCCAGGACTACTGCCAGCTCATAATCTGAGCAGATGAGATGAACCTCCCACAGGTCTCTGCCACAGCTGTACATCAACAACCACATACCAAGCACAGCTGAAGACTTAAAAATCAGCGCAACCAGCTGCACCCACTACACAGAACCACAGTGGAAGCAAAAGGCCACAGCACCTTACTGCAGACAAGCAGGAGCTAGGCTTGGTCCAGAGAGTCTTATAGTTACTGTGGGACACCTGATTAATTTCTTCCTTTCTGTCTCCTAGAGAGGGCACAGTGATTCCAATACCATACCAGCAAGGACAACAGCCTTAGCTGGCCATTGATCAAACTTGCCTGCTCCCGTTTAATTTCTCTGACAGAGAACAGCAGCTGCCAATCAGATATTAAAAAAAAAAAAAAGAGAGTCCTTTAGCATCAGTCAAATTCTTCCTTAGAATATACCTCTGTCTTTGCACCTCCAATCTCTTGCACAATAAGCCCATTCATACTACTGAGCCAACTGAGTTTGATTCTCCATAGAGTATTCTGGGTTTAGAATTCTATTCTCTGTTATTAACTTCAGCCCCTACTCACACACTTAAAATCTCTCCTAGGAATCAGACGCCAACAGCAGATAGAGTGAACTCTTCCAAGAAGTAGAACAGCTAGCTGCAAGTCATTGCCTGATGTGTCAGCAACACTCCTTTCCCCACTGCATTGGGCTTACCTCTCTGCTGTATCCACCTGACTTGCTAGATACTCAGCTGCAACAGACCTAGGGGGCAAGGGCTGCATTCATAGGAGGCACATTACTGGTAGGTGCCCAAACAAACAGAAAGGAGAATACCATTTCATAAATACTAATTCAATTTATAAGAACTTTCTGTACTTATGGATGGCACAGAAAAGACAAAACAAAGCAGAAAACAACATTCTGTCCTTTTAGATAGGAAAACGTGGTAACGAATCTAAAGCTTACTGAAATCCGTACAAGCCTTTCCAGAGACTTAACGAGTTTACAGGAGAGTCTGTGTACTTGCCATATACAATTACTTAAAAGCTTGTTAAAAGGTTTAGTGATTGAGAAGACAAATATTTGTGACATCCGGGCTTTTATGTTATGTTACATAAGAAAATATAAATGTATTATGTAGCTTTCAGAGTAAGACATAAAACTTCCTGAAACTCACAAAGAAAAGGACAGAATCAGGGAAGCAAGAAAAGCAGCATTTTAGGACGGAAAGGGACAAACCTATGTGGGAGGACAGGATGACAATGTCCAGTGAGATATTGTTAAGACATGTACATGATGACTGTCAAGGCCAAACACACAGGTAAATGAAAGCTCTAAGGCAGCTGAGATATTGCTAATTCTCTCAACATCTTCTTCCCCTTCCTGGATGGATCTGAGTTCATTAAGTACAGCTGGAAGACATCAGTTCCTATGTGAAATAAAACAAGTGCCAAAATGAATGGAATTACGCAGCCAGATTTACACCACACATCTCATGTGTACTTTCCGTATGTGCCAGACAGACTTTGTGTTTTCCAAAGTAACAGACTAGATCCTTAAAGTCACTAACATAGGCATCAATGTTCAATTTTTAAGTAGAGGGGCATAAAGGCAGGTAGAAACAGTGAGTGCTGGTATCACCCCATGCATAATTTTACCTGGAGCTGGTGAGAGTAATGCTGGCAATAACTACACGGTTCCCCTTTTCCCCTGCTTTCCTCTCCATGAGTGTTAAGATATTCTGCAGCCAGCAGAGGCTGACTCATCCTATCAGATGGTGAATGTCTAAAGACTTACAGAAGCTAAGGCGGCCTTTCAGATTTCAATCTCAGAACAGAGAATACACAGACTGCTAGAATTTTAACTTCCTCTGCTTCTTCCTTTCTGCAGGTACTTTTACGAGGCTCTCTCTCACAGGAAGTCGATCTATCAAACAGTGGAGGAAAGAGATTCCATTCTCTACATCACATTTAACCAGAAGAGAGCAGTACAGTTATCACTCGGTTTATTAACAAAATTAAACTAATCAACAAGCCAATAAGGTGCCCATTGTAGGTTCAGACACATTAATCAATTAATTAAATAGGAGTCACTGATGTGTTGAGTCATGTGTCCCAAGTAGTTGGGTCTTCAGAGACAAGGTCATTGCCACCTCTCTGAAGGGAAAAATACTTCTGAGGTGATAGGAAAAATATGGCCAGACTGGAAGCAATACAGAGCTGAAGATCATCCAGGATCATCACCACTTTATTCTTTCATACTTCCATTTCTAGTAAACAGCATGGAACAAATCTATACAGCACAAATTTACTAAACAACAGTTTTTCCTTACTGCTTAAAGGAGCTTTCCAACGTAATCCCTTCTATTCTCCCCATTCATTAAAAGGATAAGGCAATGCTTAAAAAGCAATCAATAAAACTCAAAATACATTGTTTTCCATCTGCCATCTAGAACTCCTTGCCCTAAAGGCTACACACAAGTGCAATTTTGTATCATTTACATCTATTTCCATAGGGCACTCCATCCAACATGAGCAGTGGCAAGTTCATTTTATGACAAAATACAGCTGGGTGAATTTCCTTTCATCACACAGCAGGACTTCACAAATGCAAAGAGGAGTAGGGAAAAGAAACCGGATGGCTTAAGGCACAGAAAACTTCTCACTTCTCAAGCATTAATTCAGCTCTCACTGCCATCGACACAGGCCAACAACCATCTGGTGCTTTTCAGCTGTCCACCATCCTGGATGCTGAAAGTTTGTATTGGTTCAAATGATGGATACATTCAGAGAAGGAAAAACAACCCCCACATAAACACATCCACCAAGGGCTACTAAATACCTCTGAGACTTCTGCTGTTTTATAAGCCATGAAGCCTGAAGTCAGTATTAGTGGAAGGCTACATCAGGAAAGTATCACATATGCGTGGCCTTGTTCTTATACCTTATCTTCTTTATCTGCTGCAGGTTCACATTGGAGACAAGATATTGGATCAAGCAGATCTTTGATTTGATCCTGTGCAGCCCTCTGTACAACTTAAATGGACCTCCCTTATTCAATGATCAATTCTTACCCATTTGATGGGATTACTTATAATAAAAAAGGCTAGAGAGTGAGCTGTTAACAGGAATAAATGGCCTCAGACCTTTCCTCAGCCAGATGAGTCACACTTGGATTTTGTATTAGGTTTGGAAGAAAGTTGCATTATGCAGCTTCTGTGACACGGGAATCCATTTCATGAATAATTCTAGATCTTTCATTTTTACCGTAACAAGCTAACAAATGTCCCACTTTTTTCCTCTTTTTTTCAGAGCACTAACCAGCATTACAGGAGTTATTGCACATCAGAAATAATCCACACATAAAACTAGGCTATTATACCTCTATACAAATTTTTCTCAAGCATTTTCTAGAGAAATTCTGCAAATTAACAAGCCCTCTTTATTCTGAGGTTTATTCCATCTTCTTTCTAAACTAATTGACTCAGCAGGTTTCTTCTGAAACAATAAAGACGCCAACTGCCAAAACCAATGCATTTTTAATTATGTTAATAGAGGGGCTGGACAATGAATTTATACTTACTACAATGCTGACCATTGTTTTCTAATAGTACATAGATTTAATATACTTTACAGCTACACTTGCTGTATTTTCAACCACCTTTTCTGTTTACTTTGCATGTTGATAATGCTAAAAAGCTAAGCAGTAATAGCAGCTATCAAAATAACATCAATAGTAACAAGAAACGCCTAACAAAAAGGGTGATGCTGCTTTTGTATCAGTGGCCAGAAGTCATTTCTGGAGCAGATAACATCTAGTGGAAAGTGGTGCAGTTTGACTCAGGTCAGTGAATTAATATCAGTTTCTACAAGCAGAAGAGCTGACTCCTCATGCAAGCCCTCTAACCTTACCCATGTCTAATCTTTGCTTCAGAAACTAGATTTCCTCCCCCTACTTCAGTACTTGTCCTTTTTATCTGACCTGAGCAATTTTGCTCACCTTATTTTATCAATCATAATATATTTTCTTTCCTTTGTTTTACCTCCCAAATCACTATTCTTACAAAGAGACAGAAAACTTGCTTCACTTGCAATTTCAAGCATTTGCTATATGCATGATAGTAGGGGGATGTTTCAGATCTGTTTATTTTTGTCTATTCTTTAATTTAAATCAACATTTCACCAAGTTAGCCCTGTGCTGAATTGGGTAATTTGGAATGAATTAATTTAATATAATTATATTAGCAAAATGGAAATGAGCAAATTTAGAAATGAGATGAAACCATAATAGCAACAGTTCCATTGAGTACAGTTGGGATTCTGGGACTTTCTGGGCCCCAGATGGCATCCTTTTTAGGCATATTTAGATTGCTTCTGGAGCACAGAAACATCCTAAATAGTGCATTGCACTGTTGCACTTTCCATTTCTCTTTCAATTCTGGCCAGAAATCCGATCCTGGGTGCAGAGTTTTGTTGAAAACTGTATGCTGTCACAGAAAGCTTTTCATGATAAAACAGTGCCTTAAAAGCAAACATTTCATATTTTTAATTTCTTTACAAATTCATTTTCTGGCTCATCAGCTGTCGTAGCCATTGATCAAAGCAGTCCATTTTGGCCCCATCACAATGGGACACAACATTCAGTTCTATGCCTATTCCAGCTCCATCCGATGACAGCTCCTCACCATGCTGTAAGTAGACATCATATAGTACTGTTAAGTACAACCTTCAGCCCTTGTCCTGCTATTATGTTTTGCTGTACTAGAACACATTTCTTCAAGTGAGCTCAGCTTACGAAGTGATCCATTTGCTCACTGTGAGTACCTCAGGCCTCCTAATGATTCACTACCCTGCCTGTCTTAAAACTTGGAAGTTATACCAGATTTATTATCAGACTTATGGCAAAAATGCCCTACATCACTGCACCTAGAACTAACCTTGCAGAATATCATTAGAAATATCACGCCCGGAGAAGATTCCTTGCAGTCGATTTTTGATACACATGAATTTGCTGATTCTTGATTACGCCTAACCAAATATTTCACCATTTAATAGGCACAAACCCATACAGTGACAGAACACAAATCTCCCAAGCCCAGCCAGTATCCTGTTTTCTGAACTATGGAGCTCTCTTATATCACAGTAAGTTCATTCATACTCCTATTCAGATCGCAAACTGGGCTGGTTAACTCACAAAAACATCCCACTAAATAAGAAGTAGAATTCCTGTTCTGAATTCAGGGCCCTTCTGCCCCAACCAAACAAATTACTGTGTTGAGAAAGAAAAGTCAGAAGATTTAAAATAACTCCTCCAAGTCTCTCCTAGGACCGCATTTGGCTTCCAAATGCTGTTGTGCATCATCTTAATAAAGCACTTAGGGAAATAAATCAAAAGCTATTAAAGCACTTGTGACATCACACTTGCTTCTTTGAGTAACATCCACGTCTTGAATTTACAGTACATGTGTGCTGAGTAGGTGGTGGACTCTAAAGAAAAAATAAAAAACTGTATTGGCTTCCTCCTCCTTTGGCTTCTTTACCAGAGATAAAGCAGACTGGGATGGTAATGTGCTTTTCTCACAAAAGAGTTAGCATTGTGAAAGCTGTTAACATACAAAAAGAGATTACAAAGAATAAGACCATTTACCTTTGAAAAGGGAACACTTAG
The DNA here is from genome assembly GCF_000695765.1 of Mesitornis unicolor. NCBI lineage: Eukaryota > Metazoa > Chordata > Aves > Mesitornithiformes > Mesitornithidae > Mesitornis > Mesitornis unicolor. The sequence goes on along the minus strand of NW_010187528.1, from coordinate 102,045 downwards.
AAGGGAAATTTACTGAGGTCTTTAAATTTCTTTCTTACTACCTTCATCGTGACTAGCCTCTAAATTTTATACTGCCTCATAACAAGAGAGCAAATCGTCACTTGAGCATTGGCAGGGAAGTGAAATTATATCTCCACAATGCCTGTAGTCACTGCACACTGCTCACAGCACAAAGGAGGTCAGAGTCTTGCATGCCACAGATGTGCATACTGGAAAGGCCCAATACTTTAACAGCCTGTAGTGTGCATAACTTACATTTTTAACTAGGTATTAGTGTTAATGTTACAATTCATGTTTTTATGCAAGGGCACAAGCTGATTTCTCTAGCAGAGCAAGAAAAAAAACAAACCCAAAGGCAGAATCACAGAATTGTTTTGGTTGGAAAAGATCTTTAAGATCATCAAGTTCAGCCATTGATCCAGTCCAAACAATTTAACAGTGATAACAGCTATCATTTTTTGGGTACTGTTAGAGGCAGACTAGTGAAAAAAGTAGAACACCTCTTGAAGACTCTAGCAAGGAAAACTCATTTTGACGAAGAACTGTGCAAAAAATTCACATTCGTACCTACTCCACAGTATCGAAGGGTGTTGCTTCTACTTAGGCAGTGCCACCATGGAGTAAGGAGAGAAAAAAAGGCTACAGTTCTGCCTCCCTCACCTCCCAGAAAACACAGGAACAGAGGAGCCAAAAAGTTACAAACACAAATAAGAAAAAAGATCGTTTCATGTTTTCATAAATAAATAACTGTTAAGAGTGAATTTCATAAAGATATCATTTTGCTGCTACCTCTAGTGCTTCTCCAGTCTAGTAATTCTTCCCAGCAAAGTCATATAGCCCATGGTCATAAAACATTTTCTGGTTGATTCTCGTTCCTGTGAAAGAGAAGTGACTGTTTCAAATGAATGGTTTTGAATCTCATTTCCTACCCTTTCGCAAAAATTACCCTTTGTTCAAGCAAAATCCAAACTAAAGATGTCATAAATTGACCCAAAGATGACAATCTAACCTGCCTGCAAAGACATCCAAGAGTTTCTCAAGGTCTTGTTAGGTATCGGAAAAGAATATACCAGAAGCTTGGCTTGGTAAAGCATAGGCCAAATCTCTGTTAGGCTCCAGCTGCGGATGGAGACTATAGGATTATGCAGCTTTATTTCCACTCTAACTCTTCCAGGAGTGTTTTTTATTTTTGTTAGCCAGTTTCAGCCAAAACTCTCAGCTCATTTACTGCAGATGGACAGGTAACATAACCCCATTACCCTGTGAAGTGGTAGTGGTGTAGTAGCAGTGGTGAAGAAGCTTGCCTAAAGCTGTATTCAGGAAGGCTAGGGCTCACAGCTGTGGTTGTCATTCCACAACTCTAAACAGAAGATACGTTGCTTCCTACAAACAAGGACAGTAAGAGAGACAAAAAATGTGTGGTTTCAGCCTCCTAGATTATTGATCCTTCAGTGCTGAGACAGTCTGGAACAATGTAAATGTTCAGTATGAACACAGTGACTTATTGGTAAAGCAAAATGGGAGCTTAGACATGTCTACAGCTTCCTTTTATCCTCCTGAACTACAGATGAGATATTTAGCACACAGTTCTTCTGGCCTCCTGTTTTCATTTTAGCTTATTTTTAAAAAGGTTTTGTATTAAAATGTAAAACACCGAACAACATGGAAAACACTGGCCCAATTTTGATTGCAGTCCCTTTTTCCACAGAGGTTACAGTGCCCATCAGATTGGCAGCTGAAGACTGGGAGCTTTTAATCAGTGACAAGGAATTTGCCATCTCCTCAGACTGCCTTCCAGTGTCTGTGTCCTTTCCACCCAGTTATGTTTCTCCCTTATATATGGGAAATACCTGGCTCCCAGTTAACTGAGAGGGTGTCTCCTCTCCCTCTGTTCTGCCTTAGGAGAGAACACAATTTTGTAGCATTACCACCATGAAAGAGCACAAACCTCCAGTATTATCAAAAGTAAACAAAATTTGCTTTTCTTCACCAGCAGAACAGAAAGATTTTTATTTTTTTTATTTGCTGGACACTGTAATCATGTAAGCCAATGATGAACATTCAGCTGTTTACCGAAAAGCCAGACTGAAGGCTCTGCTTGGCCTGATCAGAAGCTGTAATCTGAATCTCAGCCTTCAGTATGACAAAAGAGCATTGAAGAATCCAAGTTCATTGAGAAATCCACTCAATTCTGATTCTTCTTCCATCCCATTCTAATTTGTCTTTCCAGAAAAGATACTTAGAGCAATAAAGTAAAAAGCTCTCAAGAACCAAGTGTGAAGAATCTGTCTTTAGGTTTTCCCATCTGCACAGCAGTTGGAACCATTCAATTTTCTCTTCACTATGTGAAAACCAGGAAGTGGAGCTTCCTTCCACCACAGAAAAGCTGAGATTGTGAGCAGTCACCTGACTCCAAGACCTCAGGCTTGGAGGAAAACCAGAAAGAAATGAATGGGAACACATACAAAGATATGTACATACAGTCTTGAAATACAGCAGTAAAAGCACATTAGTGGAATGAACAATGCTTTTTTTCTTTAAGAATTTTGCCTTGAGGGAAGATCAGATATCAGTCTCTCTGTCTCTACTTATGAAGTCATTTAACGCACAATACATGTGGCATCTCTGAATTTCTATTACTTTTCAACTCAGCGTCTTTCATAGATACACTATCTATCCAGATTGCAAGATCATTGAAGAAAGGTTTTATCTCCACACCCAACTACACAGCACACAGTAAAATGTATACTAGGGAACTTGATGCAACTTCTTTATGGAAGAAACTCATCTGGGAGGTGCAGAAAATAATGAGTGAAAGCGAGAAGGCTTTTACCTCCCATTGGCAAAGCACTGCACCGGTTTAGAATGCATTACAACTAATGTTCATAATCAACAGGACACATCTTAACCCACCACTTAACACATCTCACCAGTGAAATGACTTGGCACAATAGCAGAGGGAAGCTGTCAGCCAGGATAGAAAAAAGTTCCTGAATCCCCACATGCCTCCTCCAAGCCTTCATGAGGGGACGTCGAGGTGTAAACTAATTCCCTGCTCACCAGAAATTGAGTCTCCCTCAAATTGTCCCTGTCATACAAGCACAAACTTTCTCAGTGCTGAGAACACATAGGCCCTCAACAGTACACCCTAATGACAAGAGGCAAAATGACCCTTCCTTGCCTTAATTGTTCCAGCTCCCTGCAAAGCACAGCATTCACTAACAATACTGGTGCACACAAACAGAACTGGAGTCTTACCCACAGTGGCCCTGGGCCTTCCCAAAGGACTTTGGGCCTTCCTAATGAACAGCTCATGCATCAGTGACCTACTTCACCCCCTGCCCCCCATCCCCAAGCTTCTGAATTGAGAAAGAAAAGCCTGCTGTTGCCAAGAATTATGTTGTGCTCCAAGCACAGGAGCTACTGGCAGCACCACACTCAAAAGCTGGCTTTGCTACTACTACTGAAGACAAAGTGATTAATTGTGGACTTTATTTCTCCTTTTCCATTGTGTCCAATTATTATTTGGTAGGTTACAGAAATCTAAAAGAGAAAAGGACACTTCCCAGCAAGCCACTATGTTTTGGTGTAAACAGTAGTCAGTTTATGCTGAACAACAAAGTTACAATTAGTATATCTTTAAATATGCATTTATATAGCAAACGGTTTCCAGGAATTTCACTACATCCTTCAAAAGAGACCTAGGAACATGTATCTGGCCTTTTCTGTAGTAACAATAAACTGTGAATGTTTGCCTGGATAGTTCCAAAAGTGCAGATGTGGAAATATTTGAGACCTGGATCTGAAGACCTTAAGGTTCACATCTCACAGTACAGAATCATAGAATCATTAAGGTTGAAAAAACACCTCTAAGACCATCAAGTCCAACTGCCAACCCAACACCACAATGCCCATTAAACCATGACCCAAAGTGCCATATTCACACTTTTTAACACCTCCAGAGGTGGTGACTCCACCACTTCCCTGGGCAGCCTGTTTCAATGCTTCAGTAAAGAAGTTTTTCCTAATATTCAATATAAACCTTCCTTGACACAACTTGAGGCCATTTCCTCATCCTATCACTAGTTACCTGGAAGAAGAGACTAACACCCGCCTCTCTGCAACCTCCTTTCAGGTAGTTGTAGAGAGCAATAAGGTCTCCTCTCAGCCTCCTCTTCTCCACACTAAACAACCCCAGCTCCCTCACCCGCTCCTTGTAAGACTTGTTCTCCAGATCCTTTACCAGCTTTGTTGCCCTTCTCTGGACACACTCCAGCAACTCAGTGTCCTTCTTGTAGTGAGGGGCCCAAAACTGAACACAGGATTCAAGATGCAGTCTTATCAGGGCCAAGTACAGGGGCACAATCATTTCCCTATTCAAGCAAGTACAACTCACTCAACTGGAATAGATTTTTGTTTACCCAAGCTCAGCGTCAGATTTATTCTTTCCTTTTTGCAAATACCGGAGGTTATATACCTCTGAAAGGATAAGTACAATATTACCCAGCTTTGCAAAAGGAAGAGTGACTGCATAGATATGAAAGGGAAGGAAATATCAGAACATAAGAGGTCTTTTGCTTTCTGTTTATGAACTGGTAACTACTGTGTTGTTTGTCTTTCCTTTTAAATACGAGGTCCAGTCTAGCTGGTCTGTAGTTATTACACAGTCACAACAGACAGAACCCCATGAACTGGAACCAGTTGTTCTGGATGTTCTTCCATGTTTTACCAATATCATTTGCACAAATGGGTACAGTCTAAAAAACAGATGTGCAAGTTCATCTTCTAATTTGCAGAACAAGAATGACAAAGTACATTTCAACACTGTATGTCTATAAAGTGGCATGAACATTGTGCATCTGTTATTTACAGTATATTGATAATATATGTCAGTATTAATATTCATTATCTTGATTTACATGTTTTTTCATGCAGAAAATGGATTTGGGTTCTTTTTTATTTACTTGATAACACTCCTACATTTCCTGACTGGCTGCAACAGAGAACACATTTTTAATATGCTTAATACATTTGCATTGTCATTAGTGCTGAATATTTTATCCACACAGATCAAGCAATGAGGAGCATATCACTAAATCTTCAACCAAATCTGATCCTTCAAAATATCAGGATATGATTCTTCAAGTTATGACAAGGCACAACTTAACTTGAGATTGATTTAAAAAAGACAGATGCTATGCCACAAAACACGAGGGTTATACTGGCCCTCATTCTTCAGGGAAGGCAAGGATGTGGTAAAATTCATTAAAATTTAAGTTTCCTGCTAAATTAAGATCTATTTAAGCATCTGCTGTGGGTTGTTTCCTACACAGGTCTCTTTTATTCTTTTTGGGTGGGTTTTTTGTTTGATTGATTGGTTGGGTTTGGGGTTTTTTCCCCTCTTTACAGCTTTACTGCAGCTCATTTTGATAGCAGGGAAAACATTCCAGGAAACTTTGGCAACCAACTAGGGGAGAGTTGACTGCATTAGAAGTTACAATTAATTTAGTTACCAGGTTAAAATGAGCCCTCGCCCTTCCTCCCCTGTCCCCTCCATAAAAAAATTATAGCTATAGAAACTGCTAGGTCTCTAGGGGTCCTGGTGGCTGAATAGAGTGTCCGATCACACAAGAAGGTGGCTGCACTCATCTCCACACTCAGTGCATTAAATCCATGTTCTAAGTGGGCTTCCAGTGCAAGCAGATTTCCCACTGCGATCGAACTGTAAAAAGGTACTGACTCCTATGAGAATAGCTGAGTGTGCACACTCATTCTTTCATCCCCACTAGATGCCCTCCAGCATCTAAACACAGAGCAGCCACTGGTTCATACGTTGCAGGAACAAATATGAAAAAAAATTAAAAGACACAAGGAAGTGTCATTGTTACAATTTCACTAAATGTTCATGGGAGATAATGTAGCAGGCATTTATCAAGCTCTGATATTCAGTTCAGAAAAGTGACTTACACTGAGCAACTGAAGCACCGTATTTATAGATAAAAGCATTTCAAATAGTCCTTTTTAAATTCCCCTTTTCCACAGAACTGCTGGTTAAAATGTGCTTAATGAGACTTTCCTTCCCCTCACTTTGTCAGTGCCTCTCTCATATGGATTTGCTTCTTCTACCTACTTCAGCTAAAAGACCCTAATCTGCTGTTGCAGAGCACACTGTGTCACTAAGCCACAAATTATGACCTTATTAATGCAGTTCAGTAGGTAGAAAATAAATGCGAGTTGCGAACAGCCCATCCGCAAAACAGAAGGAAGCAGCATAAAATGTACAAGAGAATGATGAATAGAATAAAAGACATATCCTGGAAATTCCCCTCAAAGAAAGTAAGCAAATACTGACAATCTTTCAAGTCTCCTGCTGTAAGAACATTCTAGTCCAGAGAAGAAAATCTTCTCAAATACATCAACAGTACTGAAGATGACACGGGTGGCTATAGCTCCAATCTGCAGAGAGGGCATTCTTACATAGCAAGGAGCCAGAAAATTGCATGTAAAAACATAAATATATGAGGCTTCAAGGTATCTACAGCATTTATAACCACAGAGCTAGGGTCAACTCACAGGCAAGACTTTTCAAACAACAGGATTCAAAGGAGAGAAATACATCTAACACAGGAAATCTAGCTAATACTGCAAAGCTGTATTCAAATATGATCCTCAGTCTACATCTACCTGTCTCCCTGAGGCTTCTATCCCTAGAGCAGCTGCAAGAGAAAAAGAACACATTCCTCTTGGCCACCGCTCCTTTTCAGCATCTGACATATTAACTTCTCCAATAAAATGCTCTCTTGCATAAATGATGATTATGGGACTACCCAACATACAGACATAATACAACAATACTTAGACCTTAGTACCAAGTACCTTGATCTACCTTAGGCCAGTATTGTGTCTCCAGCAGTGGCTGAGAGCAGAGGAGGATTAGAACACAGGAAGGACAGTGAATTCTTTATTTCATCAAGATGTCTCATGGAATAAATGAAGGTTATTCCTACACTGAAAGGTAGAGATGCTCTGAGGGATCTGATTCTTCTCTGACTTACATAACTTATTTCCTTTTGTGAAAGGACAGAGTTGCACAATGATGTGCATTGTTGGTGTTGGAAGGTGGATAAGAGTAAACCGATGGAGGGATTAAAACACTAGTTCGAGGTTAAACAAAAAGACCATGAGAAAGCTAGAAACAGAGCCTTGGAGTTCTGAGAATTTTTATCATGCTGTGACCTCTAATATTTATCACCAGACAATCTTCAAAAATATTGTCAATATCAGTTAGCGAAATCCATTCAAAATCCTCCAGGAGGAAGGAAAAAAACAACAAAACAAAACAAAAACAAACAAACAGAACGCCTAATTATTAACATTCCCTGCTTTACATATGGGAAGCTAACGTTAGATCAATGATGCTTCTTCAGAGCCCTTGAGATTCCTTTATGGCATATGTGCTAAAGCTTTCTTACTGCACAAACCAGGAGCAGTGAAGGACAGACTGGAAGTGTTAAGCACTCCAGAACTGGGGAGCTCAGAGTTCAGGCACAGTGTTGGAGCATAGGAGTATCAATAACTTCCAGAACTAGTCAACCAATCATGAATTAGGACATAAACTTACTCAGAACAAGCAAACTCTACCTCTTCCTACTTTCTGGTTGAAAAGCAAAATTTAGTTTCTACTATTTTTAGAGCAAGTTCCATGAAATTACTCACTCCTGACCAAATACAAAGCTGTAAGAAGGCAAAGAGGTGAATGGCAGCACTCATTGCTTGTCAGCCTCTCAAGGCCCTGAGGGAAAGTGCCCTGCACACACACCTTGCCCGAGCATCACGTATACACAAACAGAAGAAAGATTAGTCCTCCCCCACAGCTGTCTACAGCTCATGGATACCATAGTCACTATTCTGACATTTTTATTTATTGGAAATGTAAGCTTATCTTACTCCAGTGGTAAAAAAATATCTTCCAACTCTCACAGCTTAATCCTCTTTGTGATCTGAGAGATAGCTAAGAGAGGAAGAAAAATAAATCCAATACACTCAGTTAATTGCTCAGTGACAGATAATCTTTTCTCCTCCATTTTCTTCCTCTTCTATAAAAAGAATAACAAAAAGTAAATAAAAAGCCCTCAACTAAAACTGTGGAAAAAGTCTGCCAAGAGGATAAGAGCATAATTAAAGTCAGGCCCAGCCTGATACAAAATCCCATTTAACATGTACAGAAACAGCAGCTCACTTGCTACCCTAAGCTCAGTGAGCACAGAGCCTTAGCATTCTAGAAGACTGTAATGATTCTCCCCGTCTCTTTTCTCTTACTGTATTTCAACCCTTCATGTCTGTCACCAGTGGTCTCTTAATTCATCAGTAGTTTTAGAAGGGAGATCTCCCTCCATTAGTGCTGCAGCCAGCTGTAGTTAAACTGGCTGAAAAATTACACAGAAATGTCATCCTAGCACGTAGTAGTGTGTTTATAAGGAAGACAGATTCATCTCTTGTAGGCGATGGCATAGTTGTGTTATAGATGGTTACAGTCCCATCAGTCACAAGACTGCTTAAATCACCCAACGACACCTCCAAATGACAGATGTGCTTGAAACCAGCTACAGCATAAATGGCCCATGTCTGTGACATGCTTCTAAACAGCTCCTCATCATTCAACCTTTTGAGAATGCACTCTGCACAGGAGGTGAGTGGTATTTCTTTGTGGTGTATTCCTGGCAGAGATTCCTCTTCAGTTGTGGGTACCTGCAGATCTACCTGTCTTTCTCCTCTACCCTTCAGAAACAGAACTCCTGACATCAGAAATCAAACCAGACATGAGATCATGATTTCTTCCAGTTCCCAGCATCAAACCTAGAGGCATGAAATAAATTAAAGTGTAATATATGTTTCTCCCCTTCTCTCAAGTCTATTTTTTTTCTATCCTTTTTTAAACAAGCAGGGAGATTTAAATTAACATGTCACTTAAGCAGCCAGGAGGAGCAACAGCTAATAACCTCTCTGTCAGGTGCATTAAATAATAAGACATCCATCTTGTCATTCCTTTCCATCACACTAACAACAGAGAAGCTGACCTAGGATCTTCACAGAGATATTTATTAGTGACCTAAGGGAATGCCTGCATGGTGAGCAGGGATCTAACAGCAGAGCCAGACTCAGGACAGAGTACGATGCAACCACCTGAGGCTTATGTAAAACAACAGGATCAAGGAAAGACAACAAAGTGCACTGGCAAATTTCAGAGCAGTCATGAGCACTGAAGAGCAGATCAAGAATAATCGAGCACTGTAAAGATAAGTGGGTTGGATAGTAGCTATCCTGGTTCTCTTTCAACATTTCCGAGTCCAAAGCATTTGCCTAGGAATTCTGGATGGTTGGCCATGCAATGGTAACCAAGTCCTCACAAGCTACATGAGACAAGTGAACCTGAAGCTGATGGGTTCAAAGTAAGACAAGTGGCTCCTGAATTAATCTATGGAACTCCTTGCTCTAAGACACTACTAGAGGAATACTAGGATGAAATGTCAGATACGATAACCCTGTTCATATACTCTAGTTTAGGCTGCTTTTTTGCTAACAGGATATTGGGCTAGAGTAAATAATTAGGCTATTACTAATGTTGTTATTCATATTCTGACATTAGAATGGATGGAAGTCCAGAGAAGTGCACTGCACTCACTGTCTCTAGGACTGCTAGACTGCCAAAGCCCCAGCTTCTGGTACATGCTCCAGTGACATCCCCGCAGTTCCTTCTCTTTTAATCAGGGTAAAATTTATGCCACTGGCATGCTCCACAGAAACCAGTTCTGAAGCAGACAACAGCATAACGTCATCAGTGCCATTTTATGCCCACATTCATATATCTTAGCAAGAAGCACATTTTCCACTCTGCTGTGGCTGTCTTATTTTCAATTCTAAAGCAGCATCTCAGCAAAATCCTCCGTTGCATCACAAAAGTAAAGTAGTTCTTCAGTACTGTCATCAGTGGGGAAGAAGGTGTCTCCACAAGCTGAAACACCATACATTCCTCAACAACTGACGAAACAGAGATGAGTATTTCTCAGGGTGAAATGACTGAGGATAGTAAAAGGAAATAAAAAGAATATATTTCATATTTAAGAATATTCTTTCCCAAAACCATTGAGCAATGAAACAATTTAGCCTAAAGCCCCTTCATAAAAACATTGCCAAAGCCAGTCCTGAAAGGTCTTTTACTATACCGTACACACTATAGTAAAGACAAAGGTAGTAGAGAAAATAGGATAATTTTTTATCTCAAGCCATAACAGCAACATACATGAAATGATCTGATTATGTCCCCACAGTAGGATTAAAAAAAAACCCCATTTATCCAACCTTACAAAATACTAATACTTTTGAATGTTCCTGTTGCTGCTCAGAACAAATCCTACATTTTTTTATTTCTTTAGGTTTTTGGTTTTTTGTTTAGGGGCTCTGGGGTTTTGTTTGTTTCAGTTCTTCAGGCCAGTGGGTAGCACACTAGCCTGAATTCAGAATATATTTCATGTCAAGTCCCTCTTCTGTCATTCTCTTAAAACCTTGCTTAGTTCCTTGAACAGAAAGGTTGTTCTACTTCTGACACAAAATTCTTCCTCAAAAGCAAAAAACACTTCCTCAATAAGTTTATCAAAACAAGTTCATTCTAACAATAAGTTTTAGTTTCAAATACCCAAAGTTTTCTAGTCTTAAGACAACAGCCTATCCACCTCCATATCAATGACCTGTATACAAATCCCCTAGACTTCCTACCAAAGCTTTACATGTGGAACCTGACAAAATCTCCCTTTTATTACAGGTTATGAAAGTACTGCTAGGGACACATGACGTAAACACGCCTTAGATCCATTTTTCAGAGCAAAAAACAGGCACCATCTGCTCTCACTGAATCCAAGTAACAGCCTCAAGAAACAGACCATTGTCCAGCTCTTTCATTTGGTTCACAGAGTGCATGGTACTTTTTGAAATCACGAAGCATCAAGGCATTCCCCTTAACTCAGTCTAGTAGTCAGCATCACACAGAATCACAAAATGTTAGGAGTTGGAAGGGACCTCAAAAGATCATCCAGTCCAACCCCCTGCCAGAGCAGGATCACCTAGACCAGGTCACACAGGAACGTGTCCAGGCGGGTTTTGAATGTCTCCAGAGAAGGAGACTCCACAACCTCTCTGGGCAGTCTGTTCCAGAAAGTGAACACAAGTGAAAATCAATTATCTGGTACTAATACTAGCAGTTCGGAATAAACAGACACTGAATACTCGCTCACAGGTATTCCTCCAGTCTTAGTAACACTGACTTTTCATAAGGATCATTCTGGGCAGAAGACAACCATGAGATCCTTCATGATAAACAAGGGCTTAAGGCTGTTGAGTTCTTCTAAAAATAAACCAATTGGTTGATTTGATTCTGAATAAGATGGGAAAGAAGAAATCGAATGATAGCAGGTTAATGAAATACATTATCTAGCTGAAACAAGACAATCAGACTTCAGCATCTTTGTCCTTGAGTTTGAAAGAAGTGAGAGGGTTTAGCGACAAACCTTCCAGCACATTTAAAAAAAATATCTAATTAATTTCAATAAAAGAATTGTATCAGGCTCTTCCTATTTAAGTAAGGTGGTAATTATTAACTCAATTTATCTCCATACCTCCAAAGAGAGCTCTCTGTGATGCTTTCCAGGTTGTAGTCATACAGCTTTGTCAGAATTAGAATCACCTGAAGGCAAAAGAAGAAATCATGGTTAGTCTCAAACAATTACAATCTCATAGAACTGAAATGACCCCAGGGAGGGCTTAGGATTCCTTTAATAGGTGCTTAACATAATTGAATGAATTGCTAAAAGTGTTTGCCTAAACTGGCATGGGAAGTATTTGCAAAGATGTATGTTGAGCCCAATCAGCCCTTTTCTTCCTGAGCTCCTCTGCATGGTATCGCCAACAGGTTCTTCCCTTAACCCCAGGAGGCAGAGTGCAGTGGGAAAGAGCTGACATGCTAGACAAAGTTTCAGGATACAAGACAAGATCTGCTGTATGCAGTAGAAATAGTGATTACTTTCTGCTCTGTTTCACCAGTACTGAAGCCACTGGTCTTTTTCACAGCTGTGGTACACAGATAACCCACTGGCCTGTCTCCAGTCAAACTCTTTTTGGTTGTAGCAGATAATATAACACAAGCAACTAATCACCAGTTTTGGCCTGGGAGACTCACACTGGACACTAGGAAAAAAAAAAAACGCCATAAGGATAACAGTTCAACACTGGGACAGACCACCCAGAACATCTGTAAAGACTCCATCCTTGGAGATGTTAAAGACCTAGCTAGAAAAAAGTCATCAATTACCTGATCTATAGCTGGTGATAAACCTGCTTTGAGTAAGAGGTTGAAGTAGGGACCTCCAAATGTCTGTAACAACCAACGCTTCAATGACTTCAGTGAAAAGTTTTAGATTTAGCCAGAAAGGAAACATTTCCAGGTTTAGGAGTTTTATTAGCTCTTTTGATAAACATCTTTTCCCTCCTGTCAAAATAGATACTTTTAGAATAAAATTATCTTACTGGGGGGGGAAGAACGCAATTTTAGCAAAAAGAATTTCTAGCAAAACATTTCAGCCTGCTCTTTTGTTAATATCTTTTAAAAAAATACTGACTTTCAAGATGATTGGCTTTTTAAATAAAACCTAGGTTTGGGACATGAACTACCAGATCATTACTATTGCCACTAATTTATTCTGCATTTCTCCCTGCCAGGTGGCTGTATATCTTATCCTCATCTCTATCCTATTAAAACCACAGTAAATTAAAGAGACACAACACTTCTTATCTGACAAAAACCCTGATCTATATACTTCTACATTATTATCTTCAGCCTAGGTTCCTAAGAAACGAGGCTCACTAATAAACACCCTTCTACTCCACTGATAACATGGTCAACTTCAAGAAATTTGGCAGAAAAGCCAGACTGGAGGAAACTCAGTCTGTATAAGCTCTGTGCAAGCTGGCATCAGCATGGCAGAGGAACAGCCATGTGGCTGCTTGCATCAAGGGAGAGCAGCAGACCTCGCCACTGCCATTTCTGAAGGCAAAAGCCATCCTACCTCTTAGACACCAATAGTCCCAGATCAGCCAGACCAGGAACTGTCTCTTTGTAATATGCTCAGCATGTCAGAGCAGAAAAAGCATGGTAATGTGGGAGCAGAAAACATAAGAGAGCATACAGATACTGCAATAGAGGAAGGTGTAGGGGACAGAGCACACACATCTCACTGACATCTGTTTCTACAGTGCAGCTCTTAAGTCACTCATAGCACAGAGAGAGGCTGCCCACAGCATTTCCTATCTGCACAAACTCAAGCCATGTGTGGCTGATGAAAGTGACAAAAGAGGCACCTGAAAAAAACAGTGGTTTACCAGAGCCAAGTATCACCAAACATCCTCCAGAAGAAAAGCAGCCTCCCTTATTATCTGCTTCCATTTTTATCTCCCACCTCCTACTATGCCCACTTACTGCTCTATATCCAAAATGAGAGCCTCATCCTGCTGTCCATAAATAACCAGCTGCAAACTCAGGCTATTCAAATGTAAACTCTATCAGGCAGAAGACAAGGCAGAGGGAAGACACCCCAACTTTGTATCTCAGTGACACCACACAAATGGCTTCACAGAGCAATGAAGACTGTGGAAGAGTGTCCCCAGAGAGGTGCCTGGGGCTTCCCCTAGCCTGCCCTACTCCCCAGTCAGGTGTGGGACAGGCCCTTCCTGCAAGGCCCTGCCCTACTGCCCCACGGGAGAGCTGCCAGCCTGCACTGCCCCTCACTCCAAGGTGCAGGGACCAGGGCCTTGCCCCAAGGCTCCCCCTAGAGCCAGGCCCAGCCCAGTCCTGGGCTTCTGCATGACCCCCTCCCCAGTCTGTCCCCAGATCTCAATTTCTTCAGTGGCTTCCTCCCATGTTCCCTGCCAGCCTTGCCCCATGGCTCTGCAACAACAAGCCACCCCAGGCCCCTCCAGATGCCCTGACCACCAACCTTAGACCCCACCATATCCTCTACCAACACCCACCCTGTGGCAACCAGGGACCAATGCATGGTGACTCCAACCCACTGAGTGGCATGTCCCCCTGAAACAACCCCATGGTGACTCCTGCTGTGGCCTGAGGCCCAGAGGACAACATACATCCCCTGCTACAACAGAGGTGGGTTCATACAGTCACCATGACACCTCCCCTGCTCCCCAGAGCACCCTGACATGGATATCCCCTCTGTCCCCCAAAACCTACCCATGCCTCCCTCTAGCCTGGAGAGACCCTTTTGAAGGGGAAGCCAACGTGCAAAGCACCAGTCACCTGCCGAGGCATCAGATGGCAGAGCTGCAGTGGGCACACATGCTTTGCCAAGTCTTGTGCCAATTAGAGCTTTGTAAGTGCTAAATTTCAATCTCCACTCTCCAAGGGCTTCTTATCGGTGACAGCAGGGCAGCTGTCTGCTTCAGATACAGGACTGTGCTGCTGCCATCCCTCTCAGCACCCTCTGTAGGGTTCTATAAATCCCCTACTTAACAAATAAATAAAAATTAAGGGGGGGGCAGGGGAGAAGGAAGAGGTGTTTGCATAAAACCTTTCTGAATAACTACTCTGATTAAAGGCAGCAGTGAACTCAATGAGGTTCAGTGCCAGCCTGTGTGGTTTGCCGCCTGGAGACCTTCTGTGAGATGTGGGAGTTGCACACACCCTTGGCTTCAAGCCTCCCTTGGATCTGGAAAGCAGCTGGACAGTTGCTTATATCTTTTTCCAAGCCTTGTTGTCTTCTCCTGTCCCTTTCTTCCTCTGCTTGTCAGAGGAATCAAAGATTTGAATGACTAATGAATATTTCCCCTAATGAATATTTCAACATCTGGTAGTTTTAGGAGCAGACCTGAAGATAGCAGGCACAGAAACTGGAAAGATTAAATAGGAAAAACAGTGGGGTTTTCCCTCCATTCTTTGGCACTGGCTGATGTAATCTCAGGGAAGTTCATACGAGAATTAAGAAACACTTTCCCCATCTGTAAAACCTAAGAATTAGAATCAGTCTAATTGTACAGAATACTAAGAATAACAGTTTGTAATTGCTGGTGCTAAATAGACTGAGAATTATTTTTCACAAATCACTCATGCTTTTACTCTTTTCAACTGAGGAAAATTCACAAATTTCAAAACATCCATGAAAGAAAACTCCACTGAGAATTTTAAACTCCTCAGCTGAGAAAAAAAATAATTGTAATTCACATCCCAAAAAGAACATGAAATGATAAAAAATTAAAAGTGCCAATATGACAAATCAAAATATTTCACTTCTAGAGAGCTGAAACATCTCTTTTGTTCTTTTTCCTTCCTCCAGAAATCCCCCACAGTCTTAGCATGCTGTATTTCTCCTGGAATTGATGGGAGGGGAAAAAAATTAAAAAATTCAAACTAAAACCAGCCACATTCTCTCATACTACTATTTGATATAGCTCCAACAGTCCTTCTTGCAGAGGCATCCCTGGAACCATTCAAACACGTTAGTTGCAGTCTAGCTAGAACCCTTGCTATATCCTGGATTCTTAGTAAGTTTAGGATAAAATCTAACCATTTAACATTTCCAAGCTGATATCTGTATTTGACACCATGCTGTGGCATGCATCAGTTTATTGGGTAATAGCTTAGGTATTTCCACTTCGTGCAGATATCCTATTTCCAAAACACATAAGGAATTTTCTTCTAAGAAGGTTTCTCATTTTTTGGATCTGTATCAACTCCCAGATATCTTTAAGCCTATCTTTAGTTTCAGCAGTCTCCTTGTGTCATTTACTGTGGTTCAGATACTAGCAATAGATCTGCTCAAACATATACGTGCAAAACAAACAAGTCATTGGGCAGAAAATTAGTTATTGATGCCCTGGAGTTCAGTATTCTCTTTTCCCCTTTGTAATGATATTTGAATAACCTATGCAAGCCCATGATTTTGGTTATATTTACTTTTTCACAAAACATATTTCTCCTTTGCTGTTCTCATTTCTTTGTTATTTAGCCTGCAAAGGTTAGTTCATGTTTAAGATTGCTTCTTTGTCTTTTTTTTTTCCCCCCTCTCTGTAGCTGTCACTATGTAGTACTGAGGAACCTAATGAACAGAGACATGCATATTATGTTGTTCTAAATGTCAGAATTGTGGCTGTGAAGAAGCACAGTAATGAAATGAAAAGCATTATCTCACCTTTTTTGTATTTCTTCCTTTGTTTTTATTTTCTGGGAATGTGTGTTTTTCACCCTTCTTTACCACTTACCAATCAATGCAAGCTAACAAGAGCAAGAAGAATGGAACAAGCAAACTAGAGATACAATGAAAGAGAGCTGAAAATCCAGTCTTATATGCCAGCTCTGCTGTGAATACAGATAACCCTTTCTATTGCATAGAAATGCAAGGCTTCAGAAAGTCTGTTCTTCATTAGAATCAGTAGTTGAAATGCGTTATTCTGCCATTGTAGGTATGGAAGAGAAAGAGAGAGAAAGCTTCATCACACATCACACTTCTGCACTGATAGCTCAGAGCAAATGATATTTGATTCTGGGTATACCATCACCCTAGTGAGTGCACTAACTACCAGGTACGTCACTAAAAATGTTTCATTTGAGTTACTTATACAAAGTGGAAAAGCCCCAGTAGGCAAGAAATGGACAGAAGGCTCAGTGGGTTAGCACACTGATCTGGGAAAAAACAGACTATCAAAAGAGGTACTTAAACCTGGCTCACCTGTCTCCCAAAGGGAACCAGTTCCCAGGGGCTATTCTAGAAAGGACAGGGTATTTGCATCTTGAACATCACTGTGTCTTTCCTCAAACCAAAACAGTATTGTCAATGAAAACACAATATGTTAATCAACCCGGACTTGAAACTAGCTTTTAAGACTTGTGAAGACCCACCAGTATGTTTCAAGATGAAAATCAGTAACTGGACAGAAGAGGCTGCTCTGTAAATATGCGAGTTGAGGCTTTGGGAAGCATTTTGCTATCTGAAGAGAAAATCCAGGGTAAGCATGGCTAAATTTTTCCCAGACCTACCTTGGCTCATGTTCAACTGGTCCACACTGCCTTACCACAGCCTTCCTTACACTTCTGACTCAGATTTAGTATTAGCATAAATCTTTGTCTTGACCTTGTTTTTAACTGCTCAACAAATGCGTCTAGCAAGGCTCCCACAAGGTATAGGTCAATACTCATCCTTTACTGCAGCACTAGTTCCAAATGTAATGCAAAGATTACCTTTAACCTGCCTTTTCTCCTCTAGCCAGGAGTCTCATCAAACAGTGCTGAACAATCTGGCCAGGAAGGCAGTGAATAAAAATTCTGCACACTACTGCTGATCAGGTTCATAACACACTGGAGAAGGAAGCAACAGGCTACACTCTGTGGCCATGTAACTTATCTGCTGCTAATGATGTGTGTCCAGAAAGCAAGCAAGCCCACACTGAGCTTTCTTCTGCCACAGCTACACAGAAACCAGTACCTGAGCCAGCTTATAGCACACTAGGTCAGGGATCTGTAACATTTCGCACTACTCGCTGTCAATTGCAAATTTACTCCTGGGAATGCTACATGAGCACTATGGTAAAACATGTCCATACTTATTCAAGCTAGGCTGAACAAGGATGTGGACTGGAACAATTGTTGCATTTAATGTTTGATCATGGCTATTAGAGACCCACTGTCTGTATTCCAACTCAAACTCATTTATACCAACAGTGCTCTCATCTTGGATGCATTTTATCAGCTGTATTCCCACCACTACCCCCAGGTCCTCTCTGCAAATGCTTTCCACTTTACACAGCACAACAGGGTACTAAATTCAAACAAACAACTTTATAGCTCCATGGTGATAGAGATTTTTTTCATATAGAAGAACACAATCAAATTTTTAAAGGCATTCACTATAACTTCTTGGGCTCCGATTTTTACAATGGTACCTCTAGATCGGCCTAAAACTGTGCCAGAAAGATCGTTCCTACAGGATTCAAGTGCCAGTTTCAAAATCACAACAGGCCTCTGCTTATGAGGCACAAAACAGCATCTCTGCTTTAATGTTCTCAGACTTCCATGTTTTGCATGTATTTTTGCATTTGTTTTGGTCAACACTGCAGCTGTCCTGGGATAAGCCACAGAACTGTTTAGTCAGTAGCCCACTTCCCCGACTTGCACACCAACAGTCCTCAGCATTACTTGTGTACAGACTGCTCCTTACTCAATATTTTGTTGAAATCATTTGAAGGTGATAAAATTTGATTAAAATGTTTCTAATACCTGACTGCAAGCCACTTCCAGCAGCTTTCCAAATCAGTTTGAGAATCAGTTTCTTCTGTAAACTGTTAGTGTGGTGATCAGACATCTCTTTTTGACTACTGAAGTCCCAGGGAAAAAAAAAGGAATGTTGCCCCCCACACACACACCACCCTCACAACCCAATTAAAGCCTTCAGGATGCTATTCTGTTCTTGTTCAGCATCACAGATTTTTCTCTCTCAAGCCAAAGCCTTTGGAGCATGTTAAATTTTCAAGACAGGATGACTGAGATGGGTCTTCATTAATTCCAACATTAGTCCTGTATTAGAACAAATAACCCAACAGAAAGTTTTTTGTTTCAGTCATGTGCCAGCTACACACACTATGCTACAATCAGAACGTGCCACAATGTAAGAAGAGAGCAGTCATAACAGTATTCCCTCTCCTGTGGTCCTTTCCACATATGAAAGGAGCACACAACACATCCAGAGCATCTGAGACTTAAAACACCACACGTGACATTTCGTTGCTCTATTGTTATGAGCTGCAAATGTACTGCATATGGACTGTCTCACACTGGCACAGAACACAAGCAGTCTTCAAAGTAACAATATTTTGTTAATAAGGTATTGTAATACATATAGCTATGTAAGAAATGGTAACTATGTAACTATCCTTTATGAGACTCTCCTCATGGAACCGCCACACTGCCTTCTCATTGAGAAGAAAAAAAACAATATCCAGCCATAATCAAGACAGTTTAAGTACACCTCTATGTGCAGTGATCCATGAATCCCTTATTAAACTCCGGATCCTTTCCGTTGCCTGCTTAACAGGAACATAAGTCACTAACAAAGAGGTACTAAATTAAGTTTTCACAAGCTTGTTGGTCTGCTATAGTTGAGCAGGAAGCTGAATTTTCCTATACATTATGTGTTAATAAGTCATGTTTCTCAGGCTAGACTAGAGTGTTTGAGAATATGCACCATTCAATCAAAGACTGAAAATAACTGGGCAACATCTGTCTGTTTCCTTCATCTCCACCTTCCCAGAGAACTTTAGGATGGGAAAAAAAAGGAAGAACTGGGACACAGGAATATTGTCAATGAGCTGTTTGGTGAGGCAGCTATGTGAGGAAACGTTTTCAAATAAATTCACAAATAAGTATGTATAATTCATGAATAAAAACACATGAATAAAAAAAGACAAACTCTAGAGAACTCATTATTTGGCGCAAATTACTGGTACAAATCTTGTTCTTCGTATTATTATTTAGCAATTTTATTCCAGTCAGCAAATACCAGGGTCTCTAACAACTATGCAAGTACCAATAGCTATAGAGATGTGAAGACTTTGTGATTTGCTTTCCACTTGGATTGCAGATAAACAGGCTTCCTTACATAAACACATCAGCAGGGAAAGGAAAAGAGCAAGTGTGAGGACAGAGGACAGCCACATGGTTACATGGCCAGACTACTAACTCCCCATTTCGCCACAGTCTCTGTTTATAAAGAATGTGTAAAGTAAAAATCCCTTTGTTTTTCTGCATCTTTCAATGGACAGAAAATAGTCTGATATTGCCCACTATTCCATCTGTAACAGGAGGCAATAGCAGAAGTTTAGAAAGAAAGCATTAAAAGTCGTCTGTGTAGAAGATGACACTTTCCCTTATTAACTTTCAGCTATCAGCAGACTATACTCTTCCTAATTCACAAACTATTGTGACTATTGTGCCTAATAATAAAAGGATCAGAGACAGCAAGTAAGGATGATAAAAAATGTGGAATGGCTTTTTTTAAAGTGAGAAATTACTCCAACTCTCGATCCAGGAAAGAGACAACAAATGAGATATGACTTTACAGATATCTTTCATGAGTGTTGCAAATTGATTATTCACTCTTTTTCAGTTCACAAACCTAGGACAGCAAGTGAAACAGAGATGTTCAAAACATTACATATACATAAGCTGGGAAATTTCTTCCCACTGTATTTTGCAGATACTGAAAACTTAACATCAGTTCAAGGGGAGACAAGAGAATTTCAGGGAAGAGATGTGCACTGAGATCAATTAAGTAAATAAAAACATATCTAGCACAATGTTTGCACAAGTTTTCCCTGGCAGGTAATTTTAGCCACTATTGGAGAGGGAACATGGCCAAGTATGACAATTCTTTTGTTCTTATAGCTACCATAGGTAGGCTTTAGCTCTCAAGAATTTGTCTACTTCTCTTTATAGTGATTCATATTTCTGGCATCTATAAAAACCACCTGTAGGCAATAAAGTCAATGTTTGCCAAACATGGATACTAGTATTTCCTTTCTTAGTCTTGTATAATTCAATCAGTAGAGCAAGATGTATGGCAGTTTCTATTATGCTCAGCTTACAGGGTCCCTGGCATAGTGACAACTTTTAGAGGAGACTACAATTTGAATGACATTAAAGAAAGGCAAAAGGAGGCATCTCTCAAATTTTTTAAAGATAGCCTCAGTTTTCATGCTTGTCCTCAGGATGAAACAGAATTTTGTTATGGTCTAAGAAGAATTTAAGATACTACCATCACCAAAGTAGAGAGGAGGAAATTGCGTTTCTATAATAGCTAAAGCTCGAAGGTCAAGACACTGAGCTACCGCTGCTCCTGGCTCTGAAAGGGACCTAAACCAAGGCCTACCACATTCCAGAAAAACACCTTAGCCACCAACATGCTGAGTAACTTATAAAGGGGAATTAATCCCCTGTTTGAGCCCTTTTTCCAACATTGAAATCCATTTTCACAAATTCCCCTTTCATTCAGTGAGAATCTGTTGCATGGAAATATTTCTGAGCAGCTCTAACATGTGATCAATAAATTAAAAAACCCCTCTAAACCCAATAAATTAAAGGGAGTAAAATGAAGTTCCAGAGAGTAAATTACTGGGGCAGGGGGGAGATGATATTCAGGTTCTGAAGTAAATGCAGTAACAGAATTTCTTCCAGTAGAAGTAGTCAAGAAAGACAGAAAGGAAGACAAAAACAAGGGGAAAAAGTCCGTCATCTTGAAATGTTTTAATAGTTACGAAAGAGACAAGATTTAATTTCAGAAGACAAAAGTTGGCGTAGAGAGATTCGATTACACACTATAATTGCATTGATGCTTAAAAGCCATTAGCATGAGAGCTCTGTGAATGTTTCAAGAGGGAAATTAATTCTTCTGTTTATTCATTTCGCTGAATACCCACATAGGCCTTTGGGGGATTATTTCAGAATTAAGACCAGAGGAGGGTGAAGCCCTAAACCACTTGGAAGGAAGTTTCTTCTCTTACTCCCTATTATATTCGCTGTCAATCAGAAGCTCTTGCTTAAACATGCGGTTGCTGCCAGTGATTCAGAGTGGACACCCAGAAAGGGTGAAAGGGTCAACTGGAGAAAAGCTCTAAGCTGTTCTGTGCCTGGACTGCTCTCGGGCTTGCTATTGAAACACTCAGTGACATTCAAGAGCCTCTGGACTTTGCCAAGGTATAAAGATTTTAAGTGCTGAGAAGCCATTTCTGAAGCAAATTTGGAAAGCCTGCATACATACAAGTGAAAACTTGCTTCTGAGGAGTTTCTCAGACACCTGATCTTCCGTGCCAACTAGGGCTCCCGCATAGATGTTGGAAACTAGAAGAGGACAGCATACAACACTTTCAGAAAAAGGAGCATGCAAGAAGAGACTTTATGAAAACATGCCGCTCAGCCATTAGGTTCCTACTCTGCAAGCTGTATTTATGGTGGTGCCTTCCTGGTTAAGACCCAGAAGCTTCTGAAGGATTTAGAAATACTTATAAAATCCAAACACACAAAGTATTTCCCAGACCAGTAATCCAAGCCTCCACTTAAATGTAATTCACCCAACTCTATCTGAAGAAAGAATGAAGAGGAAAAATATCACAAAAGGCAACAAAGTTCAAGAAGGCTGAAACTAGAGGTCTTTCCAAAAGGAACTGTGTCCTGGGGCTGGGGGAATACACACAACCAAAAAACTGGGATTCATGTGGTATATACAATACCTAGATTGCTTATTCTGAAGCTCACTACAGAAAATAAAAGTGAAAAATTAGCATGCAATGAATAATTTATTTAGCACTTTACTGTTGTTTAAACAAATCACTTTCATGAAAGCAATGTGTATTCAGGCAATAAATCACTGTTTAGCACTCTGTCACAAGCAAAAGATACTTGACAGAATTACTGAATGATGTTACATGGCCACAAGGCAACAACAACACAGATAAGGATGATACCCTTGAATAATAGACTGCTTTCCTCTCATCCGAGGGAAGAAATTTAAAGTAAAACTTTCATCCTGGGGCAGCAGGAGTAGTAAAACTTATGACCATAAATGCCTTTCATCTTTAGGTCTCAAAAGTGCCCCGAAAACGTTAATTGATCACTCCTAACAACAGCTCTGTGATGAAGGTTGGTTTTATTACACACATCAAGCACGCGGAGTTTAAGAGAGTTTGTTACAGAAGGCAGGGAGGGAATACTTACTCTGATTAACTCCTGGATCTTCACTTATGAAATCATTCTTCCCTGTCCTCTAATGCATGGAGAGTTGGACTTCAGGAGGTCCTAACCTGCTCTAACTTTTAAATCATAGCTTCCACTCTGCGCAGCTCTAAAACAGCATGAGTCAAATTCAAGCTTTCTGTTTGCCTTCCTGTAATTCTTCTGGGTTTTTTTTCCCCCATCAACACACATGGGACATATGCTTTTCTGATTTATCTTCTATCAGTGATGAATAACACTATACTAACAGACACAAGGTATGTTTCCCAGAAACTGGGGAAAAAAAAGCAAACTTGGTGCAAAGATTTTTTTTATTCAGTACAGTCTTTTGTTACACTGTGTTGGGGAAATCTACTCTTCCAAATACTAGTTCACCCAAAACACTCTTCTAGTACTCACTACACTTCTTACACTAACAAATGGCAATCAAATGCACCACTCTGTAGACGAATGTTGTAGGTCTCATCTTATGGCAACCCTTTGTTAAGGGAGTTAAATTAGGAATTAATTTGGCTTAGGCCTAGGACTCAAAGTGCCTAATGAGCTCTCTGGCTGCCAACAGTAATTTAGTCTCTCGTTACTCCTTAATAGTGCTAAGAAGAAAAGATACAAAATCAAGTCCTTGTGTTCTTATCTTCTCCCAGATCAGAAAATATCTCAGGGCCAAATTCAGCATAACTTTTACTTTCATTTATGTCTTAATCACATAAGTGACAAAACAAAGCAAGAATTTAGTGCACTTGGTTTCCCATGAACAAGTGAGACAAACCATCCTTTCAGCTTGCACTCTCTGGTCACCACAGTCAAGGAAGTGGGAGGAATTAGAGCAGCATAGGGCTTTCTAGCATCTACGGACAGAATCACCACATGTTCTAGGAAGAGACAGGGAAGAATGCAAGGGTAAGTAACCTCAACTAATTAGATGTCTCTGGTACCGAAAATCAGATGATCCCAAAACTCCAGAGGAGTGAGCCCAGTCCCAAAACCAGCCATTTCAGCCATCATCCAGTACATTTTTTCATCTGAGATGTTAGATTACGTAAGACAAGTTCTTCAGTTCCTTGCATTCTTTCACCCACTCCAGCTGGAGTAGAATATGCCAGCAGCAGCTGTTTATAATAAGCTGGAAGGCATCTTGAGACCAATTGAAATGCAAAGGTCATATTTTCTGAGCTGCTTATAGACAGTAATTTGTAAGGTTGTAATGTCACATGTTGTCAATAATTCAAGGTGTGAAATTGAAACAGTTAATAGGTCATCAATTCCTCACTTTTCTACCTTCTCTCTTTCTCCCCAAACAGCTGTTAAACTGCGTTTCATCTGAGCATATTCCTTGAACCTCAGACTCAAAGGTTTCATTTGTTTAAGGAAAGAAACTTAGGATGGTAAGATGTAAGTAATCCCTTAACAGGCACCCAGGGATCATAACAGATATAAAGTGCACATTTCAGACTTGGGATATAAATTCCTGTTAAAGGTCTGTTCTCACTGGGGCTCTATATCCTGTGGAACAGGTTGATGCTGTCAGAACGAAAACTGTTGTATTTTAGCAATGAGAGGAGGACTTATTCAAAAACAACTTGTTAAAAGAAGTGAGATATATTCAAAGTAAGATCCTTCTGAGGTGGGAAAAAAAAACCAAACACCCTGTCATTAGAACATGAATTACATGTTGTTCCTTTTTCTCTTTTTTTCTGCCACTTAATTCACAGTCACCAGCTAACAATGAACCAGATCCCATTGGCATCATTGACTCTAACATCCAGCTGGGGCAACCCCAGTAACAAGCACAAGCATTGATATAATACCTTTGCACTTTGCAAAGCTGCACCTACAAGTGGGACCTCTTACAACATTCCCACCTAAGATCCCCATGAAATTACTGCTGGCAAAACAATACTTTGGGAAAACGAGGACATCTGCTGACCTACAACACTGATGCAAACTTCTTCAAGGAGCAGATCATGCAAACTTTAAAATGGAACTGTATGGTCATAGTCCCACAGAAAGACTAAAATTGTGTCTATTATGTCAAAACAATGTGTCTCTGGTCACAAGATAGCATTCATAGTCCATCATCTGAGAAGGCTGAATTTGGTATTGTGATGAGGAGACATAGCCACCTGATTAGGAAAAAATTCCTCCAGACAAAATTGTCAGATCTTTCTCATTCTCTTGACGTTATTTGGAGCGCTGCCACACACAGACAGAAAAAACTCAAGAGTGTAACAGGACTGGGGAAAAAAAAAATAAAAAAAAAATGGAACCATGCAGGACAGAAAACCCATTACTGAGCCTCCAGTCAAAACACCAAATCAGCTGTACATGAGCTAGCTGACAAGTTATCTGCACTGGTTGCAGACTCACCACAGACCGATGTGAAGACAGCTGTTTATATTAAATTACACTCTCTCCATGTAGAAACGTAGAATGCATTGGGTTGGAAGGGATGTTTAAACGTCATCTAGTCCAACCCCTCTGCAGTAAGACCTCCACCACCTCACTGGGCAACCTGTTCCAGTGTTTCATGACCTTCATGGTGAAGAACTGAACTTCTTCCTAAAGTCGAATCTAAATCTACCCTGCTCTAGTTTAAAAAAAAACATTGCTCTTCATCCTATCACTACATACCATTGTAAACAGTCCCTTCCCAGAAAAGACTGTATCTGATATTTACCTCCACAGGGTTCAAAGCACATCCAGCTCACATTACCATGTCTTTGGGAAGTAGTTTGACAGAAATGAACGACTGCATGTTTTAATAAGCCATACTATTTATAACTGCTATATAAGTCAAGACACATTAACACTAAATATCTTTAGGGAAGGTATGAGGCCCGAGATACTTTCAGCAGCATTTTGGCCAAAATGATAGTCCCCTCAACTAAAAAAAAAAAAAGTCTCAAGGTTTTTATTGCTTCATTACCCT
Source organism: Mesitornis unicolor (assembly GCF_000695765.1). Lineage (NCBI taxonomy): Eukaryota > Metazoa > Chordata > Aves > Mesitornithiformes > Mesitornithidae > Mesitornis > Mesitornis unicolor. Next base: position 76,282 of record NW_010187528.1, on the reverse strand, counting down.
CTATACCTTTTAATCCCCTGCAAACTCTAGTCTCATATTTTTCTTGCTTTAATTTTTTAATCATGCTGGAGAAGAACAGGGGGAAGAGATCAGATCTGGTAGAACAGGTGGTGGTTTTCCACCAAGCAATGAGGGATAGTAACAACAGGACTCTAGGCAAGACAAGGAAGGATGAGGGGGATAAAAGAAGGATAAAACAGAATAAAAGAAGGATAAATCAATCAAGAATTTGTAATTACAAGACATTCTGACCTGAGGTTCTTCCTATCTGTCAGGAAGAGAACTTGCTAGATTTTAGCTGCCTCCTAATTATAAAATAAAAGGGAAAGCACATGCATATCTCCTCCAGAGGGTTCATCTCTTAAAATTAAGGGGGCAGGATGGTAACTTGCACCTCGTGTCTCCTCTTTTCTCCTGGCACACATTTTATCAGAAAGCTAACTCAAAAGAAAGGAGAAGTCAAAGCATATTACAAATCAATACACAGAAATCTTATTAACCCACTAAGATGCGTGACTAAGATCCTATTATCTGAAGGATAACAAACCTAAGCTGCCTTCTGCCTAGATCCTCAAGATTTTGGCAGAAAGCGTAGGAAAGGTACAGCAGTCCCAAGTGTCTGGTGACCTTCATCTTCATTTCCCCTCCTCCTCATTCACTGTCAAGTGGGATGTAGGGGGAGATATTCTTATTTTACTAAATATAAATTACTTAAGTTTAGGGTTTTCATGTAGCCCTTTTGGAGTGAAAAAGCCAAGTCAGTTCCTGACTTCTCTCAGCAGAGGGCAAAACCAAGAACAAAAGGCTACTGGGCGGAAGCCCATTACCAGAACTGCAGCACCCAAATCACTGATGAATTTTTATGACATCTGACCCGTGCTGTCTTCCAAGGTGGAACAATGATGATTAAAATTTTTCTGTGGAATCAGATGTTCTTTTGGACTTCCAGGCGTGATGATAAGAAACAGCACTGGTTTAGTCATTCATACTAGTGAGGCTATCTTTGATCTCTAAAAATGCATAAGCTTCCTTATCTGTCTCTCCATCACTTCCTTCAACTCCTTTAGCCATGCTTTGGGCCAAGCCTCCAGCTCTTAAATTAAATAAAAGCAGAACACCACACAGGTGCAAGGAAGATTTCCTTACAGGGTATCATCTTGATCTTGGAACGAGCCCACACATCCTGATCTCCCTGTTGTCTTTGACACATCCCTTATTAAGAGTTAAAAATGGAAAGCAGTGTATTAAATGCCATTCTCAAAATTCCTACAAGTGCAAAATAATTACTATTAGTGCTTATCAACAAAATTAAACACCCTGTCTGAAGGCTGTAGCATAGCAAATTGGCCGTTTCCTCTCAACACACTGCAGAAAAGTGTATTATTTCATCAGCTGTATCAGTGGAACAGTGAAAGTTGGAGGAAAAATATTTTTTAGTTCTTCTGAAAAGTTCAGACTCTGTAATACAAATATTTTAGACTGAAAACTTTGGAGTTTCAGGATTTCTGGATGTTCTTCAAGAGCACATTATCACGCGAGTTCCTTCCTACAAATACAGAAGTATTCATCCCCAAGCTCTATGGGCAAGATTAATCCCTTAAAGTCTGACAAGAGATCCAGACACTTGAAGTCTTGGCAAGTCACAGATAATCTGGTAGCACTACAGCATTGGTTTAGAGATATAATTTCAGAAGCACTCAACAGCTTAAAAATTATTTCTCCATCCTCAGATACTTATTTGGCTAAAAGTTTACATTCAGAAATAAAGTTTCTTTTGTAGGAAAGAAGTATCTGTCTCGGAATATATTTTCCAGCATTGTACTCCCAAATTCTAGTCTGCTGAACTTTCCACTCAACGTTATTAAACTTCATCCTATAGCAAACCAATCTTCCCTTGGCCTTGACTAAGAAGGGGTTTTAGGGATCCAAATTTTTCCCCAGAGCTGGACACTGCTTCCATTTCTCTCTCACCTGCAAGCCATTACTGACCCAAAACACTAGAGAAATATCATGGATTAATTTATTATAGCAGAGAATCCTCCTGAATTATTTCTAACAGAAACTTTCAGCCCTGTCACCAGTTCACTGACCCATCTACTAAACTAATTTGTCTTACACTTACAGACAGCCATATATCAAGACACATACAGAATATAACAGAAACTTTCAGCCCTGTCACCAGTTCATTGACCCATCTACTAAACTAATTTGTCTTGCACTTACAGCCAGCCATATATCAAGACACATACAGAATGAAGCTTTATAATCCACTCCCTTTGACTTATGTTTTACATTTGACACGCACACCTCCACACAGAGAATGTTTTTCCCCAGAATCCCTGCAGCTTGCTCAACACCTCTTCTCAGGGAGAATGGTATTTCCCTATTTTTACCTTTGAGCTAGCCAAGCAACCGAATAAGTAGGTCTTAGAGAAGAAAAATATTCTCATCATGTCACCTACCACCTTTATCCTCAGCTGCCTGTTCCATAAAGCTCACTAAGGAAAGGAGATTATTAGCCTTTACCCTTGGCTTGCTGTTAATCAAGTAGCTCAGCGTTGTACCACAAGCACCACGAGCAGTTTATATTTCCTAAAGAGATTAAAGAGGTAGGAGACAAAAACTGGTATCACTCTATAGGTTTCCAGTGGAGCACCAATAATTTCCAACAGTTGGGGATATCATTCAGGGAAGGTAAGACACCACAAGAAATTCCTACAACTTGAATAATGCACTACAAGGACCAGATCTTTAGGCAGTGGAAAGCAGCAGAACATCATGAATTATTGCCTCCAGTTTCCTTCAGTGAAAGATTTGACTTACTAACACACACACGCAACTCGGAAAGCCCAAATGAAAGAGATGACATTCCCAAAGGGCTGCACTCTTCCACCCCACAAACTACGCTAAGTTCAGGAGACCTGAAAAAAGTTTGTAAGCTACAGGAAGCACAGCTCTCCAAGGGCTTTCCCTTGGTTTGGTTTTGGTTTGTGGTGTTTTGGGTTTTTTTCCTACTGCAGAGAAAGTTGAATGCATACCTTCAAAGACTACACCCCAAACTGAAACAAAGAAATTCCTTTTCATACTGAACTTGGTAAAACTACATTTGTCAAAAAAACTAAAGCTACATCCTAATTTGCAAAAGACAACACTGATTCTATGTGTACCATGCTCACAAAAACCACATGCCTGACAGTGGAACACCACAATGTACCTTCACTGTGAGAAAGCTCTCTCAATTTTATCACAGGTCTTGCAGTATCTGCTGTACTAAAAATTGATGCCTGACACTGCAGCAGGAGCTTATGTGCAATTTTATGGGGGGAAAAAAAAAGCACGCTTGCTTTCCCATTTGTGTTTTAAAAAGACAGAAAATATGACTTTAAAAAAAAATCTCATGAAGTAGACACAAACGTATACATCTTTCATCTGGAAAAAGTCTCCTGAGCCTAAAAGCTGTCATTATGATTTTTTTGAATAGTGAAGGTGTAACTCCAAGACACAGCAGTATCAGACAGTGGCCTCTTCTTTTTCTGGGTAACTTACAGCTAGTATGAAAAGGTATCAGCTCTACAGATTTACTTGTGACAACCCAAAACAAAATTCAGTTCTAAGTAATGAGCTTCCTATCATTTTAAAAGAGATTATCACTGCACAAATGCATCTAAAGATTAAAGACTGCTCAACTGTAACTGATTGACATGTTGTTAAACCAGTAAAATCTTTCCATAAAAATTTTCTTAACCTTATTCTTTGTAAACTAGTTTCTTCTTCAATAGAAAAAAGAATGTTAAGCATTTTAGATTATTAAAGCAAAACCAGGCTGAAAAAAAAAAAGTATGTTACATTATTTCCCAAAGAAAGAACTCTGGTCCTTAGGCTTTAATTTCCTTCACAGAGAAAACATGTTGTTTAGTTTTAGCTCCATGTTAAATTTCTAGCACAGTTTGAAAAGGTGCAGAAAATATCAGCATGAAATGACCAGAACATTTTGCTTGAGAAGAAACAGACAAAAAGGCAACAACTGGTTCACCGATACCAATCTCCCTAGGAAAAGGCAGACACCCTGAAGTCAAACACAGAGCCAAAGAGTCTTTTATTGTTTGCTTCCTCCCAGTTTTCCCTATTCCTTCCTCCCTCTGTATGCAGAAAAGCAAAGCGATCCCTCATGTCAAACTAGCGCAGCGGAAAGGAACTCTACGCCTGCCAGAGAGAAAGGCACAGATTGAATGCAACCCTTGCCGGCAGCTGCACAAAGCCAGGCTCAGCTTGGCCGGCTGTAGCAGCGCTGGGAACACGGGATGGCACAAACAGCAGCCCGATGTCACTGCACCCAGAAAACCCCATGTAAGTCTCCCCTCAGTGCCTCTGCAAAGCCCTGCCCTGCTCCTCCCCAGAGGGTTAATCCCTGTAAGTACTGCCCGATGAGAATGCAGCAATACACTCATGTCTTCATTCTTTTTCAATACAAAGCATTAAAAAGCTGTCACTCACATATGGAAAGTTACAAACTGGAGTTACTCAACTAAACAATTTTTTCTCTTAATTGGGAGGATGTGTGCAAATAATCAGGAGGGATCAGAGCACCTCCCGGTTGAACAGCACTGACTGTTTAAGGGAAAACCTCTCCAATATTCAGTTGTCTTTCCCAGACCCACTGTCCTCGCTGTCCTTGGACATGAAACCACATTGCCACAGCAAAGAGCAAGCAGTCCCACTGTGTTCGTCTGCACTACAGAATAGGCTCTTATGGAAAAGGCCACTTTAAGTAAATAAAGCACAACCAATTTTCATTGCAGCTTGTGCAGATGAGGAAATCATGGTCCTAATTTCCACACCCAATTACCCAGCTTGCACTGGCAATTACACTAATTCTACACACAAATTAGACATGGCACTTCATGAGCACGTTGTTTATGCAGTGATCTGCATTTCCAATTATTATTTTTAATCTAGCCCTAAAGTTTTTAGTGGCTGATACTGAAAGACTAGGAGGCAGGACGGGCAGCAGACTATGGGTTTTCTGGAGGCACATGTTTATTTCCTAGAGGAACTACAAATAACAAATTCATTTTCTTCTTTTTCACTTCCTGAGTACCAAAGTTCTGATTTCTGCCTTCGAGTACTTTTAAAAAAGCAGTGTATAGATAGCAATGGGACCTAGCATTATGGTGATAAGCACTTTGCATTAATACAGGAGCAATTTACTGCTTCAGTTCTAGGTAACTAGCAAAGCTGATTAATACAGTTCCTCATTTTATATGTACAACCAACAGTAAAGACTTCAGAAGTTTTTGGGGTTATTTTTGTTTGTAAGGGTTTTTGGTTGTTGTTTTGGGTTTTTCTTTATTTTGAAGGGAGAGGCAGAAGATCAAGATGGTACGAAACAAAAATCTGTATCCCCTGTCAAATGAGTCTCACCACTTACAGAAAAGGGAAAAAAATAATTCACTGTGCTTTGCCCTTCTAAAACTCTTCCCTATATCAGTCAATAGAAAAGAAGATAAATATGGAAAAATGGAGTAGGAAGAGGAAGGAAAGTCCCCATAGAAGAAGAAGAAAACAAAACCAAAACAAAACCAAAACACAAACAAATGCAACAGCCAGGAGAAAAGCTTTCAAAAATCAAGTGTTACCATTCAAACCTGACACTTTGGGGTTTTTTTAGATGTAAATCAAGACATTTATATTTTATGAATTGTGATGGAAAAAAACCAGCAATGAAAAAATATTCTTTTCCTCAGTTTAGCTTAAGATCTAATGCAGAGTGTCAGATATGTTTATCTTTCTGCTTGCCTGCATACACTGACCAGCGATGTGACCCTGCATGGACAGAGGTCTCACAGGAAGCACTTAACAGCTCTATTGATTGTTTGTCAAACTTGGTCAAGGGACAGCAGCTCTACTTCCACCGCAGCAGTGCAGATGCCCATGTTGCCGACACAGCTATATGTGTTTAGAGAGTATTCTGCCAGGACAACATATAAGCATATCTACATGTGCAAGGAACTCTTAGCACAGAATTATAGCCTCAGTTATGCGAGTACCCTATCAGCAGTCTCTAAATTGAGGGCAACTGCTCTGCAATTAAATAAAATACTTTCTACTTACTAAACAAAATGCCATATTTAATCTCCTATTTCTTTTTTTTTTCTTCTTAAGTAAATAGACTATTATGACTACAGGTTCTTAAATTGCTTTTAAATGCTGATGATTGGGCTAGAATAGAAATAAGCAATCTAAACTCCTTTCAAGTGCACTGTTCAATCTCAACTGAACTTGTCTATTTTTACATTAAAAAGGCACGGTCTCATTCACTATTCCCAAAGAAAATAAAATTGAATTATTCAACAGCTTTAAAAAACTCCAAACAGCTGTATTTCCGCTTATCCACTTTCTTTAGAACTGTTCCATCCTTCCCTCCTTTCCCTCCAGATAAAACCTCAGACCAACAAAATGTGAAAACACAGCAAAATCCCCTGCAGCAAGGGCTTCACAATAAGTTCTCCTGCGAGCTGCCTAATTCTTAACATTTCAAATAATCATCTATTCTAAGGTATCATTAGTTATTCCAACCACCAGAGTAAGAGAGACCCAGGCCCTCAGTAGGATTTCTGTCCTTGGTTCTCACTAGTATATTAAACAACTAAATGCATTTGTGACTGAAGAACTGAGTTTTTCCAATTTATCCTAATGTGTTAAATCAGAAATTATGTTATTCTCTTGTTTTCTACTTACAGGACAAATCATCTCATTTTATGGAGGATACCAAAGAAATAAAGCAAGGTACATGAAATAATAGATTTACCTTTCATTCTAACTGTAAGATCGTGTCATCTTTTCCACCCAAATCTAGCTTCTGCAAGCCTGTCATTTGCACTTAGGAGTCACCTTCTATTGGCAAGCTGTTGTCTGTCTTTATATGGGAGCAAAGGAATGAGGTACAAGAAATTTGTTTCTCAAAGAAAAAAAAAGTTAAAAAAAAAATCAAGCCTAGTCAGTCTTTTCTCTCTTTTTGCAGGAATATAGCTTTAGATATCTGAAAACAAAAGGATAGAGATGTCCAAGTAAAAATATAAAGTGAATAAGAACTCAGCATATCATATCTCCTAGGTGACTTTGAACTCTTTAGGCATCATGCAAAAGATAAGGTGAGATGAAAAGTTTCCAAATGCTGGTGTTCAAGAATAACAGGGAGCAGAAACATCAAACAGAAAATTAAACTGTATTTGTGGACTGTTTCTTTGTGTTTCATTCCATGATATTTTCACTGGCTATAACACTGACATTTATTAGCTCTTGGCCTGTAAAGCAGACACAAGACTTATCACGCTCCTAAAATCAGATATCAAAAGTAATTTTTCTCTCTGGTTTAGACTGAAATCACCTCAGAATCTGTATAGCAGTGCCAGAGGCCTCTTTTTCCAAAAGCAAGTTTTGAGAAAGGTCTGTAGGAAGCAAGCTGCCTTCAGACCTGCAGCATCATTCCCAGGGCCACTGAAGTAATGCAACACAAGAATGCTATTCAACTCCCACCTCATTTTTAGGCAGCCTTGTAGTCTAAAATCTAAGCAATGGCAATAAAAATCAGCCATACAGTGATCAGCACCTTAAGTTTGTACTTCAAATCCCCAGTTTCTGTCATCCTGTGCAAACAGGATGCTGTCATTACCTGAGCCTCATCATTTGCACATTACAATGGACAGATGAATTATTTCCATTAGCCAGCAAAGCATTACAAGTCTCATGTGGGAGATTCTGCTGAGTCCTTAGTTTGAAATGCAGTAGTGGTTAAAATGCAAGCCTACGGTTTTTCAGAAGGGGCCTTTATAGTCTCAGAAAAAGACATGTCTGTATCACCTTTGCAGTCAAATACATTTTTACATCCACGTTAACAGTGCTTAGCTTGGGTTCTGCTTCATGAGCTGCAGTCTTACACGTACTGAGCAATAGAATGTCTCCTATAACTTTTGTCTATTTCATGTAAAAGGCACATGGGAACGGTGGTGTTTTGGGGTGCTGCCTGCATGAAAAGGCACAGAAGGGGACATCATAGAGCTGCCTACTCAGCTCACTGCTTATAGGAGAGACACACATCTGCCATCTGCCAGTTTGCTTTTAGGCCCCACAGTGAAAAGCAGCACATTATCTAAGTGCCCTTAGTTACTGGGCACAATTGACTCACCCGTGGTAAGCAGCTCAGAAGCTTTGCTGTGAACTGGCAATCTCAGACCAGCTGTTCCAAGCCCCTGCCTCATAGCCAAATCATTCCCAGGTCTCACACCAGAAGACTACACTTCCGTACTTACATAGCTCTATTGAACAGGTGTCTCTTCGTAACCAGCTTTTAATTTTCTGCGCATCTGTTTCTTTACAAGCTCACATCTTACCTACTGATGTTATTATTGCCTTTGCCAGAAAAGAAGCAACGCAGTTTGTGTTTTATGTGAAAAGTCCTGAAGTTTTTCATAAGAATTAGAATAGACAATGTATAGAAATTTTCATATGGTGCTATGTAAATAAGTTACTTTAAAATCCGATACAATTTCAGAAATATTTCATTTGAACTGAGTTTTTGCAGCCACTATACAGAAACTAACTGCATGAACAAAATCTTATATTAAATTATTGATATTAGTTAAAATACAAGTCAGCTGTTACAATTTTTCTTTCAGCTCTTGATACTCAGAGGTTCATGTTTATCACAGAATAAGATTGATATCTTTAATAATTCATTAAATTGCATTCCAGTGTGCAAGCTTTGTAAACGCTGTGATAAACTGTAATTGAAGTAAATTGTTTACAAACTAGACACAAATCCTTCCAAAATGTTTTGATTTGGAACAAGAATAAAATACCAGGCACCATTATATTTAAAGCAAGCAGCCAAGACTCAGTGTGATGCTACAACCAGGCACTGGTCACGCAACCATGCCCTGCTGTGCTCTTATGAGGCGACAAGAAAATATTTTGTTGCAGCCAGAAAAGGAAGACAGGTCCATAAAAAACCATGAGAGTCTAACACAAGCACGTGAGATCACATTCACACAGAAAGAAAGGCTGAACAGGTCATGGACATAGGAAAAAAAAAAAATCAGTCAAGCTGTTATAAACAAATTGGGTTTTTTTTCCCCCCAATAAAGCATCAAGCTGGGGTACCAAATCACAACCAGTATTTCCTTCAACACCTTTTATTAAGCTATAAATGAGAATGAACCACTCATCCCCGGACCTTGTCAGTCTCTGGGAGATTTGCACATGCTACATCTCGGCACATACTCTTTAGCCTCCTATTTTGGCAACTTTCTCCATCTGCACACACACAAGTACTTACATAAATCATTCATACAAACTCACTGAAAGGGCTTTTATCTGCAGGCAAAAATACATTACTCAAAATGAAAATGTTTCTCACTAATAGCGTAACAACTGCTTCAGCAATAGAGATGGGAATTAACATCTCAAGAAGGAAAAATAACATGATCACAAGTATTCCCCAGGGAGAAAGTGGCAAAACCCTGTGCTGACTGGATTCGGTACATCACAGAATACAGCACCCTCAAAGCCAAAAGGACCAGTCAGATTCTCAAAGTCCACAGTATCTCCTTAGTCAGAAACTGGTGTGGTTTGAGGGTGACCAGCTGGAGGTGAGGAGATGAGACAGATAACATGGTACTGGGATGAGTGCATCCACAAGGCTTATAGCTTGATACCATACAGCTACCCTTACTCACCTGCTTACCTCTGGTGTTTCTAAGCTAGCACTGCCCAAGAGATGTATTCTAAAGGACTCTGAACTGGGCCATCAGTACAAGCTGGTAAATTTTTCATTGACAGTATTTTTTGGATCAGACATGCAGTGACAAGAAGTTATTTCATTGACCCATCTTCAGTTGAACTGTTTGCTCTTTTTGTATCCAAAAGATACCAAAAATATAGGAGGGATTCCATGTAAGTGGCATATGTTGATTGGGTTTTTTTGTAATAAAAATTACTTCTTTGGCTTGGAAGTTACTTCAGTTTTGTGAATTAACATGCTGATGATGAATACTTCACACTGAATCCATCTCGAACAAAAGAATTTAACCAGATATCAAGTATTTGGAGGAAGGACATTATAGCATTTTAATGTCCTCAATTGTCTTTCTCAGTCAATCTATACGATGCACTTTGTGTTGTTTGCCTTTAAAATGATTTGAAATAAAAACATCAGTTATCCATACAGCTGCACCTCTAGATGGAACTCACAGCTAAAAAAACCAACCAACCAACCAGCACCACCAAAAAACCCACACAAACAAAACACCAAACCCCACCAAAAAACATATGACTTCCACAAGTTCCCAAGGGCCATGTCCCACTAATTCTTTCCACCATTTCAACCAGAATTTGATTCTACCAATTAGAAGTACATAATGGGTTTTATTTATGGAGTTTAGTAACACTTGAAAAAGAAGGTGGGAGGGCAGGATAAGCTTTATTGCTTGTCAGATTTCCTCAGCCCTGACTCGACAAGGTGTAGTTTGAAGGTTCAAAATTTGTAAGGTCACATTATCAAGGAGAGGAAGGGGGGGAAAGCATCAACTGGTATGTGAAAGCATTAGATCACTGCAGGATTATAATAAAGTTATCTCTGTGATGTAGCACAGCACTGCCAGAAGTAATTAGTACTTTATCTGGAAGATGCATATTACCAGCAAGAGATCTGTGATTACTTTTAGTTGGGCTAATGAAAGACCTGTGCTTACCCTTATTCCAACTCATTTCTATTCTCTCCTATCTGGCTTTATCAGCATTCGGATTAACATCAGTAATAGGGCTGTGTGCATATTTACACATTGTAATTAAGTGCTGCGGGAAGACAGAAGGGAGCTCTTTAAGATCCTTTATTAAAACGCAGGCACACTGCTAATCAGAGTCAAAATTCAGGGAGAAGTTATTAGAAAATACAAACGCACTCCAGGATGAGAAAACAAGAGTTCTCTAGAGTCTTCCTTGGGTAGATGAATTAAGCAGTATTCACTGACAGCATCAAAGGGACTTTAAGGAAAATGCTAGAGTACACATCTCAAAATCTGTGCTATAGTTAACACTCACTAAAAAGCTCAGTGTTTCAAGCAGAGGAGCAGTAATTCACCTGGTAGTTGCTACCCATCACATCAGTGAAAGCTGAAGATCTTGGCCATTATGGCCTGAATTCAGCAAAGCACTTAAACACATTCTTTACATTAACATCTCCTTGATATCATATCAATCTGACAAATTGCATAAAAATTAATTCCAAGGGCAATTTCCCTTGCACTGACAAGATTTAAGCCTCTGCTTAACTTGACCTTCTGCTAAAACTGAGTATTGCTGGTCGCAACGCACAGTTGCATATGCAGGTTTATCATTAGTGAGCCCCTCGCACCAAGAATTCTTGTTCAACATCGTAAGGCAACTCATTCACCGCAATATGTTTTTCACTAAGATGTCACTCTTGAGCAGATTTACTTTTCAGCAAATATTCTGAAGACTGGACCATTTTATGAGGTTTCACTGGTTTTGTGTAATTGATAGAAAATAGTTTGGCAGCAATTGCAGTTAGTACAGAAATTCAACTGAAAAAAAGTCCTCTGGCCAATGCACCAAGATACATGCTATATATTTGCTACATATCTATTGATACAATTTTTATCATGCCTATTGATATGTTTTATAACATCTTTCACTTACCAGTATACAGTAAAATAAGCATTTGAAGTTCAATCAGGATTTTAGTTTTGTCCATAAGTTAGCACTGAAGTTTTCAGGTGACCAGGTTTTTCAGTCACTCATAACCACATTGTTTCAGGTGAGCTATGTTCAGTGTCCTAAAGATGTCTTTTTGCCAGGGGCTATCCTTGAGAGCCAGTGTTTTTATCCCTCCCATTAAAAAATGCCATAAGCCTTCTGCCTTGTTATTTACCTTCTTGCTTTCCACACAGCAGTTACATATCAGTAGCAGAGCCAGTACCAGCTGCATTAATGCTTTAAAATCTTTAGCGATTAATTGCATTTATACAAGCGCCAAGAAGTTTTATCCTTCAGACTGCATCTTACTAACCTTTCTGCTGGAGCCAACCTTTGTACGCCACATGCACACGCACAAGGCAAAAACCCAGAAATAACTGAGCTACAAACCTCATCATGGAAACCAAGTACATTATAAATATTAATTAATTTCAGCCACATGCACTCCTCTATGAAGTGGGTAATTACTATCCCTATTTAGCACAAATGGAAAAACCAAAGGAGAATGACTTGCCCAGGTCAAACAAGGTGTATGGCACATAACAGTGAGCTCGTAACTCCAACCCAGCCCTCTAGCCAGGGCACCATCCTTTTCTCCATATAATCCACAAAATTAAATTATTTCAGTCCACTATGCAAATTACTAGAAGTCAATGTGATGAAAGCAAGGCTACAGTTTCTTCCTGAAACATAAATAACAGGTCCATCTTCTCACTTGCCTACTTTTAGTATTCTCATGAATATTCACATCAGTTTCTCTCGATGAATGCTCTGGAGAAAGAAAAAAAATAACGACCTACTAAAAAAAAAAAAATTTGAAGACTTACTGCAACTTGGAGTCATTTATTGGCTGTAATGTGATTAAGTGCTTACATATAGCCTAAAAGGCAAAAAGGAAAGTCTGTGGATTGAGTCCAAAGTGAGCAACCAGGTTCTGATGATAAAGAGAGATCTGCCCACAGTAAGTAGGTTTGAACTGGCAACTTGACAGGAGCTTAAGCAATTCACTTCATTTACATATATATTTGGATTTTTCTCTTTTTTAGGGTGTAAATTATAAACAAGCCTAACTTCCTTGCTACAGGAATAGAAGCAGTTTGTTAGCTGATTTCATCAGCAACATAAACTCACAGCTAATTGCTTCCCTCTGTACCTTGGGGTTTCAGAAAATAATTTTGCTGATGGGTTAATTCAGTAGGAGAATTAACCCCCATAAACAAAGCCAAGTGAGGCACCCGCAGCAGAGTACACCCAGCAGAGGAGTGCCACACTTAGGTTCTGCCTCCATAAAATATGCACCACCTCAATTAGAGATGAGAGCGTTTTGTGAGAACAGCACAGACAATGCTTCACCCCCTGCTCCCTTCAGGGTGGTGCTTCCCTTCAGATTATCTCAGCTCCTTCATTGGCTACAGGCAGTGGAACTAAACTTTCTTTTATAGTTCTTGGTGGCATCAGGATAAAAAAAATGCCCTGAACTCTTTCTGAAAGCACTAGATGAAGGCACAGCCTGCAGTGATGACACTGACTCTGCTATTTAGTATTTTCAGCAGCCTCAGGAACCTCACTTCATATTCATGTATCACTGGTTTTCCTCTTCATTTTGGCCTCTTCTCTATTTCTTTTCCACCCACACCTCTAGAGAGAAACTCCTTTTGTTCAGGTCATTCAGAGCTCACTGCACTATTTCATAGCTGAGGTGCAAATCACTTGTTACCTCAGCAATACTGTCAGACAGGGCTGAGGAATATGGTGGTCACACCATCTTGGTTCATTGGTTCCCCACTAACGCCTTCACATGTAGAGCCATTTCTTACTTACAATATATCCTTGACACCTTTCCTATTTACACTGAATTCAAATTAATCAGTCGGGCATTTGCTGCAGCAATCCATGTAACTCACCTTGGCAGCATGACATTATCACTAGCGAAGCAATATTAGCATTGTATGATTAGGATCTCCTGGGAACTCATACCATGAGAGGACTTAAGGTGCTATAGTCATAAACCATTATGCTCCCTCCTCCTAAGCAACTGTATGACAACCTCTTCCAAGAACAGCATCAAAAACTGGTATGGTGGCTCAAACCTGATTTATTAGTGAGAACATCAAGGGTAATGTAAGTCCTCAAATTGTTACTTCATCCTCCAGCAGAAAATCCTACCCCACATTAAACCTTTCAGTAGATGTCTTAGTGCTGGTATCCTTACTGCCTACTATCAGATGTCAGACGGTCTGCAGACCACCATCAAGGAGGTTTCCATTAGTATGGCTTTTCCCTACTTACAGTGTCCTTTTTCCCTATTTTTAATGCTTATATGGACTGCCTGTAACACCTTCTGGTGGTCTGCTTGTTTTCTAAGCATATGTTTACTCTGAACAAACATGCCAGACAGTTCAGATAAGGTACACGTTGTAGGGCTCCACCTCTGCCAGAATCCTCCAGGAGCACGAGAGCACCCATTCTTCCCCTCCTGTCATGTCTTCCAAGGGCTGGACAAAAAATCCCATATCCATGTCTGCTGACAGACCCCAGCAAAAGGGCACAATAGTCACAAATCTCCGAGTTGTTTTTCCTTTGGCTGGAGACCAAACTCAATTCTTGACACACTGACTCTGGCTATGGGAAGGGGTCTTCAAAATCCCCCAAAATAGCTATAATATTCTTTTAAGGAAATCTTAAGTAAATCTTGAATAGACCTGTCTTCCTGACTAAAAAGCCTGCCACTCAAGGATGAACCACCCTGAGCATCCAGTCACTAGCAGATGGTGGCCTTCAACAGAAGTGGCTTATGTGAATCCAGAAAATTAATTCTTGCAAATTTTAAATGCATCATTGACACAGAAAACCAACGTGGGAAAGATTTATGTTTCTGATGTTGGCCAAGCCACTGGGCCCAAAAGCCATTACGTACCATCATTAATTTGGGCACTACTTTTACATCCATTAGGGAGAAAAAAAGGCTACTGCCTTTATACAATGTACTGCTTTGCAATTTGTCATGGGTTTTAATCACAAAGATAATAGATGTCATAATATTAATAGCAAGAAAGATGTGTTAGGCAACAGGGAAATGGTTACTCAGATATCCCCAGCATTTGTCAAAGACTGGCATAAAACTAAGCAAAAAGACACCAGTACATAAAATAAACTATTTTAAAACTAAGTTCTCTGCAGTCTTAAGGACTGGGATGGGAATTTCAGACCCTGTTGAAGATGACATCAAAATGGTCAGGACAAACAACAACATCACTGACCCAGACAAGAAACTGCCCTAGCTACAGGAAAGGTTGCCAAAAGGTATACTTTTGCCAGAAGATAGAGAAGCTGTTGCACAGTAAAAACAACCATTAGACTACAGCCTACATGACAGGTTTTTATTTTCCCTTTACTTTCCCTGTTAGCCAAAGAACATTTTTGCACTTATGTTTCATCCCCTCTAAAAGCAGGCTATTAACCAGGACGATTTCCCAGGGAAAAGACAAAGCACACCAAAAGAAAAAAAAATAAAAACAAACCACAAACCACCACCAAAAAACACACACTAAAAAAAACCCACACAAAAAACCCAAAACCCCCTCCCCCAAAAAAAAACAAACACCAAAGAGCCCAAACAAACAACAAAAAAACCACAAAACCATAATTTTTCCTACTGCTAATTTCAGTGCAATGAGAACAAAACCCACGTCAGTGTATGCATAATTCCTTTTCGTACAGACAGATATCCTTGACTCTTGACCTGCAAAATTACTAGATTTTATAGACGGTTGTACATGTATTTGTATCTAAAAATATTTGTATGAATTTATACTTGTGTGTGAAAAACAATCTTGTTAAATCAATGCAAAAAACCAGTGACATTCCCCCTCATTTTTTAATGTACTTTACTGTGGCAGAAACTTTCTGGATAAAGTAATTTGCCCACCTGAAAAAAATTTCCCCCCTCCTATTCAAACACTGCTTTGTTTTTAAAGAGCTTTTTGTTTTGCTGATGTGTAGGGATTTATACCAGTTTGGTGAAACTTTAATGAACTTGAGAAATCTTGGAAGTTGCCAGATCAACATCATTCGTGGTGGAAAAATTCAGAAAAATATTAGTATTTTCTTCCAGCATTACTTGGCAGTCTGCTACTTCATTTTTTCATTAGTCATATTACAGTAGGTTGGATTAGTCATGAAATCTCCTAAAAGCTGCCAGAAAAAGCTTTGCAAATTTACTACTGATATTATACAGAGGTTCGAAGAAGATCTGAAGAATTTGACATTCATAGCCCATATATTATGATGCTGTGTAAAACTAAAGACATTACCTGTGATCTTTAAGAGGTCCTGAAACAGGACTTACTCGTTTGAGAAAGCGTTTGTTAACATCAGCTAAACTTAGCAAAGGAAGAGGGATGTTAGAAGGGAATTTTCTGCAGGATCTGAAGAAAAACCAGAAATAAGGGGTTTACAGTCATTATTAGGCATCAAAAAATCCAAAGGATTACTTCATTGCTTTCACAAAGATCTGATTTAATCACTTTCAGTGGGACTGCAGAGTTTTTTTACTGCTGCTTGTGCCACTAGGAATGTACAGGTGGCTGCAGGGGAATAGGTGAGGCAGGGCTCTAACCTGAGAGGGATGTGCCTAAAAATATTCTATGTTTTTTCTGTTGTCAAGGACCAAGCCAGTGTGCTACAAGCACTCTAAAATAAGAATTTGGAGAAATATAAACAAATCAAGCACAGGATATAAATCACTCTGCTCAAAACCAAGTAAGTTTATTCTCATTGCTAGAGTATTTAACAGCTGGGTCAACTCGGCAGATCTTTCAGAACAGCAGTAGGAATGGTCACAGCAATTTTTGTCAGGGTTTAATTATAACATACACCAAATTTCAATAAATCATCCATAACCTCAGCTGCTATGAAAGAACAAAATGCATCAATTCGTGTTGTAATGCCCAGGGAAGGTCAATACAAGGAAGAGGAGGTAATATTGATCACCTATCATGAGCCAGGCTGAGAAATCTTTATTGCTTCTAGATTACCAGCACCACAGTGGTCACATCTAGCCGTACTAAGAAGAAATTAATAATATCAGAGAGATGATGAACATCAAGGTGTCCTCTTCATCCTCCAACAACATTCTTTTTTCAGCATTCTTTTAAATATTTTCCTACAACAACTATGAAGACAGCATCCTCTACTGTCATAACACTTCTGTATATTATTCCTCTAAACACATGTTTCAAGAATAAACCTGCCAGTACCAACAAGATCACTTGTATAAGCATCTGTGGGGGTGTGAGAGTTAAGAATGGCAACAGGACAAGCAGCAAAGAAAAGGCTTCCTTTTTTGGAATCTTGACCTATCCATCACTGCCTGTACCTCCTGAAAGTGGTATCATCCAATAAACTCAGTATCAGCAGGCAAGTACTACAAACGCAGCAAGTACTCCAAACTAGAAGAGGATATGAACCTACCAGCAGACTGCATTTAAACTGGGAGAGGAAAGAAAGTGACGTGTGTTTGTCCTTATCACTGTGGAGGGAAAGAAGTAATATAATAATTGTAGCACATCATTAGCCACTACATTTTATCATCTCAGGCTTCATTTTTGCAGCCAAAGAAGGATTTATGCTGATTGATTGAAAGCATTACCTAGTGTTTGTTCTATGCTTTATTTATTTATTTGCCAAGGAAGGAGGCTCAGTGCTCATTAGGTATTTATTGCATTGACCAATTTTGTCAAGGCTTTTGAAGTGCTATAAAACAGGCTAATCAGGTGAGCAACATTTATATTCATGCTCAGAGAGGTTATAAATGAACTGATTGAGTCTAGGAAAGATTTCAATAGAGGTGGTTTTGCAGTCCATTTTTTAGAGAAGCTGAAGCTCTTCTACACATTACCTTGTTAAGGATATTGAAGGTGAACTTCCCTGAGTGGAAAAGTCTCCTTAGCAAGTTTGGTTTTCCTCATAGAGGGCTGGAAATTTGCAATAGCAGGATTCCAGTACAGTGCAATGTAACTGGCACATCTCTGTAACCTGTGGACAGTGGGAGCAAGTTAGATTTGATACTGATGATGTGGTGGTAAGAGTCATTTCTACAGCCACTGAGCATGGACAGACGAAGGCTAATGAATTACACATCTGAAAGTGCAAGTGTGCCCAGGTTCAGCCATGTTACAGTTTTTAGAAACAGGCCCATAGGGAACATTGCCATAAGAACACAGCACAACTGTGAGCCCAGGACAGAGCAAAGGCACCATCTATGTCTTGCTCTCAGATGGGACTAGAATATGTTGAAGAAGGTATGGCAATAATTCACTTGTTGCAACACTGCTGTGTAGGGACAGCCAGCAGAATTTTTTATTTCCAAAGTAAGAGGGCAGTATTTTTTCATCCTATACTGAACAAAAGCCATCATGCTTCAGGAATTGTTACCTTTCAGGTCAGATAAAAAGCCAAGGTCCTAACCCCAGGAATCATTAAAGATCCATCCTATTGCATTTTTTCATTAATGTTAATCCTGAGTCCCTGGCCATATTCCCACTGAGGTAATTACTATTTGCTCTGCAAATTCCTCCCTTTATTTTAAAAGGGCCTAAGCAGACCAAATTCTTCCCTATGTAACACTACCAGTACATTTATCCCATTCTTCCCTTGGATTTGGTGCTTGTTGTACTAGGACAGAGTGTACTCATGCCTCCTTTAGCAGCAGCAGCATCACACTACATCATTTCAGCAGTGGATGGTGCAACGACACGTGCAGAGTGCAAAGAGAATTTTTTGTGACACCTAGACTGAATAACATCTTAGTGCTAAGGATGTCTTAAGTAAGCCGAGACACACATTATACAATGTTAATTCAGAATCTCCTTAAGCATGAGAAGAAAAAAAAAACAACAACAAACCAACAACAAAAAAACCCCAAATAAAACACAAAAACCAAAACTGAGACCAGTGTGACTTTTAGCAAACAGACCACAGAAGCAGACTTCCCCTGATGAGGAGTGACTGACAGATTGAGGATCCAGACACCAGACTCCGCATTGTGCAGGACTCTGGCACCAAACCTTCAGCTTCAAGACTTAAAGAAATAGTATACTTACCACTTCCTCTCCTTCAGTATAGTTTTTAAGTGAAATTATAAGTCCAGAAAAGTTGTTATTCACTAAGGGTAGGCTTCATCTCTAGGAAATGCAGTTAAACTTCAGGAATTTAGGTTGCTCATCCTGATACTTTCTCTAGACAATGGTAAGAGAGGCCACTCCCACAGGGAAAAATCATCCATTCTTAGAAAAACATTTATGACATTTCTGGCTCATCCTTTGGAAGTTCTGTCATCTCATCCCTGCCTAGCAGGAGCTCAGGCACTAGCTTTTACAGTAGGACAGATTTTTCTTGCCTGCCTTTAAACACAGAAAAGGTATTTTCATTTAAAAGTTTATTTGTTCAAAGAAAGTATAGCAGAGACTGATCTCTCCATTTTCCAGAGCTGGCAGCACAGTCTCTCCAACAAGCAGGAGGGATGTGAGAAGTATTTAAAGAAACCCTTAGCCAGCTGCATACAGCACACTGCATGAACAATATTCGTTCAGGCTTGCAGAAGTACTTCACTCGGAGCAAGCAATCAATTGTACATACTTTCAGATGGCTTAATCACCCACTTCTGTACCCTGAGCTTTTCAGGTTCTCCCTAGACACTGATGCTTGCCAGCTATTCACCTTCAAATACATATCATTAAATACACAGGGTGGAACAGCCTTTCCTTGACATTATTGTTTAACGGCACAAGGTAATAATCATCAAATTACCATATGAACACCCAAAATATTCAAAGAAGAGAGGCGAGGCAAGGAGGAAGCCTACAAACTGTGACTGGCTTAAAGGACATCGGCTTCCGTTCAGGTTTCAATAATCCATAGGAACGGCGTAGGCTTCACTTTTTGCCACTTCAAGCTGGCACAGGACAGAAAACCCACGTCCTCATCCTTGCATCACCAGGTAGTAGATGCCAAATACTTCTCAGTTTCTGAGCAAGCAGCAAGTCTCTAATACACACATAGTGTACTCAGATTGTTCAGTGCATAATGAAGTACCTATTCTTTGCAACTTCGTCTCTTCATTAGGTAAAGCGCAGACAATTTTAAGGAGCAATAGTAGGATTTTTTTTTTCTCTCACTGCTGAGCTAGCACAGCTAACGTATCATCACTCACATTTTCCTCCTTCCCCATCATTGCCTGTCAGTTGCAATTAGAATTGCTGCTCAGTTCCCGAGCTGTAACTTATGAACAAAGGCAACTTTGAAAAACAAAAAAAAGCCAACTTCAAACCATTTGATCTTTCCTTTCATCCCCAGCCAACAGCAAACAACACTAAATCACAACAAAAAACAGATGTTCACACATTCAGGAGAAATGATCAGAGCATGTCGCTGTCTAAATCCAAATATTAAAAATGCAACAATCAAAATGAGGTATTAACAAGGGACAAAAGGACTTAGAATACCCAGGAGTTATACTACCATTACCCAGAAATTACTTTTAAGGTTATTGTGCTTTTTGAAAGTTTATTAGCAGATCATTAATTTGATACAGAGCAGAGGCTTTCACCCAGAGACATACAGACTCCTATATTTTTATGGTACTAATCTAGCTATAAAATTTGTCAAAATTTTATTGAAATTTGTCAAAACAAATTCTTCCCTACATTCCAGAAGATGAAAAACACTTTGCAGACTGAACGTTGGATATAATTCAGTCAGTAAAGATATGCGTATTCATCAGAAATCAAAGGTAGTAAATGAGGTTCAGCTTTGCACAGGATGGGTAGAAAAACGTCACTTGTCTAATGGGAGTTGTGTAGCTATCACTCCACCTAGAAGCACTTGCAATTTGAACACAACACAACTTGCTTTTCATCAGTCCCAATGAGCGTTCTTGCTGATGAGACTACAGGATTTGCAACAGTGACCGATGGCAATACATGGCCACAGTTTAAGCTCAGCATCAGAGACATGGGTACCACTTTAACTTCGGTCTTATAAAGAAAGCCCAAAGAGGGACCAGAGATGCTAGAAGCCCATCTTCTGAAACTGAAGCGGGATAAACTCTGCTACTGCTGGTGCTCACACTGCCTTTGTACTTCCATAGAAGTGGCACCAATTTCAATAATTGTTTCTGATTGATGCTGGTTATAAGGTCACAAACCAAGTCTCAGTGGGTACCTTGTTCTTTATCTTTCCACTCCACCCTAACCAAAATATTAGTCCATGCAGCTCTCAAACATGATGCTGCAGTTCATAGAGAAAGGTAAGGAAGAAATTAAGCAAGAAAAACATTAACGGTCAAGAAAAAAAAAACCTTATATCCCAACTACCTGGAACGAACGTATCAGGGACAAAACTCAGGGCTACACACTAGTGGCAACCAGTATACCTATAATTTTAAGATTATGACTATCTAAGTTCTTCACTCAAAGAGAGAAAAAAAACCCTAAAAACACTAAAGGGAAAGGAAAAGAAAACCCACACATAAGTTCTTTGAAAGCAAATCAGTCTTGATGCTTTTGGAATAGCTAAGATTTTGGGATGACTACTGTGTTGATGGGCAAACAACATCAGAGGTCAGAGATGCTCTGTAGGCAAGTCATTACCTGCAACACCATTTCATTGCAGCTGACATGTCTACAGCAAAGACCTCCAGCTGCCAAAGTTTATTGAGCTGAAAAAGGTCAAAGAAATAAAACTGACCTTTTCACGTGGGCCTGCTGGGTAAACATGAGGCATTGCTAGGCTTGAAAATGGATTAAAGAGGGCAGGGGGTGAAGAAAGCTGTAGCAAGAGTCTCCATAGGTAAAATCCAGCAGTGCCTCCTCTCCATCTATAGATAACATAGCCATCGTTTTGGCTCAATTCTGTTGGCTTTCAGAGCAGGGGCTTTTGGCCGAGTGTCACATCTGACAGCAGGAGTGGGTCTATGCAAAGACCCTCCTGTTCAGTCACCTAGGAAGGTAAATCCAAATTGGGCCTGCAGGTATATCCTGTACCTTCCTGCTATCACTACTTATGAGACACACAGAAACAGTGGCATTAGTTTTGCATCGGGTCCCAATTTCGCCACAGCCCTTCCCTTATGGAAAAAGGGAACAGTTAGCCTCTCGAGGTTAGGTACAGAGGCCACCTCAGCTTTTTAGATCCAGACTTATTTAAGTGAAGTCTTCTCAAACCCTTATTCCAGCCATCAGGATTACCCAGGCACTAGCTCTCATTTCAGCACTCAGCACCACATTAACTCTTCTGTCCTTAATGCTACTAAGACTTCTTTAAAAGTGCCAAAATAACAGGATTGCAGGGAGTCATATTTACCAGATACACAGGACATGACAGATTCAACGTCAACATGCTGTTTCTCTAGCTTACTATGGAAAGCATTGAGCAACTCCAGAAAGCTCGAATTATCTAAAGGCAAGTTAAAGCTAACAATGAGCATTTTTTTTAAATTTCAGTCCCAGGGTTTCAAGAATGTTCAGATATTCAAAAACTGAGCACCCACAACATTTAAGACTGCATGCATTAGGATAGCAACTGCTGGGTGATTTTCCTCCTTGGAAAATCTTGACCATGGTTAGATATTGTGAGAAAAAACACAACGCCAGGATACAAAGCAGTTTTGCTCTATGCTTTCAGAAGCTTTGTCTCATTGTTTCCAGGGTGTGGAAAATGTGCACAGGGTAAAATTAAGGTCCCTACACAACCATGAGACAAGAAATAGCTGAAGTGGTAGGTTCAGTGCTGAGCAAACACAAACCCTGCACTTTTGAAACTACAATAAGATTTTTAGGGGGACAACTATCCAATAGTTGTCATATCAGCATGAACAGGTATTGTGAAGCCACAAATAATCAGGGACAGCGGGCAACAATATGCAAGCTTTGTAATTCCTTTTATTTTTTTAAATAGAGCAAAACACTGACTCAAAAAGTTTATTAATCATAACTGCACTACTCTAAAATTATTATATTAAGTTCCTATTTTATGTGACAAAACAGCCTGCTGTGACTGTCACCAAGTCAAATACTCAGAAAATAAACAAACAGGAAGAGAAATACAGGCTGACCAGTTACACATTTACCTTTCTTGACATTTGAATAGCACTTCCTTTCACATGCCAGAGCATTTTTTCCTTTTGTGTGGGTTTTTTTTTTATTTTACTTTTTTCCTGGAACATTCAAGTGCATCTTTAATGTATTATTCAAACAAAAGCAATGATTAATTAATCAAAACTCCGTTGTATAGGGAGACAAAAACTGGGCTCTTGTGCAACACCCGGCCAGATGCTCCAACTTAAAGGGAATCATAAGGGAGGATGTGTCAGCAATAGTGCTTAATTATACAATAAAAAATGATGGGATTTCAGAGACAGCTTTTAGCAGCATCTCTTTTCAGTGCTTCTCTTCACCATATATAGGCTACGTGCCTCTTTCCATATCCCATCTATCAGAGTTATTGCAGCAAAGAGCACTTTCTCAAATCTCATGCAATCTGGCTTGCATAGAACCACCAGCACCTGGATTCAAACCTGACCGACAGACTGTCCTTAAAATAGTTCGCTTTAGATGACAAGTGTCTCTCATATGTGCCTCACTGCTTTTTAGGTAAGGAAATCAGACCTGTGTAACAGGCAAGGAGTCAAATCTGAGTCAGGAGGGCTGGTCTCTACTTTGGGTTTTGTTAAGCTATATGAGCCAGCTGATTTCTTCATGTTTTTCTTTCTTCTCCCATACTACATCTTTTTAAGATTGTGAATTTAAGACCTCACACAAAAAAAAATAAATTATAAGTGTTTAAAACATTTAAAGCTATCCAAATGCATTATCCTAATTCTTACTATGAGAGGTTTGAGCAGGGCTACAGAGAGAACAAACTGTTCTCAACGTTTGCAGTGGGCACGATGAGAATCATAATCCACAATACCTACAAAGAAAATGCAAGTTAGACATTAAGAGAAGCTTTCCTTACAGCAATAGCAATGAGGCATGAGAACGGGTTATTGAGATTTTCTGTGAAGCATCTGTTCTCAGTAGCCTGGACATCTTGAAGATGAGGCTGGATGCACTTCTGTCAGAAACAGTTCAGGTTGAGTTGTTCTTGCCATGGGGCAGAGATGAGCTAACATGATCTCTTGTGATCTCTTCCAGCTCTAGTTTACTATGATTCCGTATTTTTTTTATAAGAACTTTAAAAGTTTTAAATTGTCGTATCTTTTCAAAAACACCGAGCTCTTCACTGTTTCCATTCATTAAAGTGTGTATACTTGTCTTAATTAAATCATGCATAAAACATCTGAAAACCATATTACTTAATGTTTTGTGCAACATAAAATTTGTCTTCTGGTTAGGACTTTCAATCAGAATTTACAGGAAAACATCAACCCAAAGAACTGATATTTTTTCTTATTTGTTGTTGTCATTTAAAGCATGTGGTAAGGTTTTAAAGGATTAAAGAAATTAATAAAAGTAAGGAATGAAGCAACTATTCACTGTTCATCAGCCCCCACAGGCCATCACAGCTCCAAACAGCCTTCCTATACACCTTCAGAACCACTATCTGAAGCCCCTAAGTTAGGAAAATGAAAAAGAACAAAAAACAAAAACCAAAACACAACCAAAAAACCCATCTGGCTCAAGTGCATGCAAAATCTGAAGGCAGAAAAGAACACATCATTGTGAAGCTTCATATTTTATTACACTCCTTTATCATCCCATCCCCCCACTGCACCTCCTATTTCTTTCTCTACCCTAATGCATCCTTCCCAAGGCTGCACCTTTCTCCATCCAGAATCACAGACATTGTCAAAATGCAACATCTTGACATGGTAACAATGTAGAGAGCAAGAGCCACTTAGGGAAGAGTTATTCCCGAGCAGCAAACCACCACAGCAAAGATGGAGAAGGAAAATCATAAGAGTTTACTCTTGAGAGGTACAAGAGAAAAAGAAATTGCATGTGTTTTCATGCAAAACTTTCAGCTTCCATCTAACATTATTTCAGTTTTTCAGATAAGAGCTTATTGCTCCAGAAACCTTCATAATCCGTTAGCCATGCTCTTAGTTGTACCAGCACTGGACACACAAGAGACTGAGACTCTCGGTGTCTACTGAACTACTGCAATTTAATCAGACCCACAGCCTTTAAGGTTATTGTAGTGGTGGTATGTGCCTTTTTCTATAAAGTAGATCAAAAAAAAGCATCCTCCTGACTCTCACAGTAAACCCAACAGCTCATTTGGGCTGGAAAATCTCTTGCAGAGAAGTACCAATTTTGATGACGGCTCCTCGAGATAGCCAGTCTACCATATCCTTAGATAACTTATTCAAATGCTTACTTAGCCATGTTAAACAAGTTTCTAATTTACCTAAATGGCCAATATGATTTTTGCTTTTCCCAGAAAACCATACACCTGTATGAAGAAACAGGCCATTATCACTCCAAAATATTAAAATAAATACCAATAATAGACAATATGAACAAAGGTAACTCCTTGCTGAATACTCTTTCCAACTGGGAAGTAATTGTCAGAGACAAAAGTTCTCCCACTAAAGGTGCAGTAAGCTGTCTGTCTTGAATTTAAAGAGGCAAGATCCAAGAGATCATTCTGCTCACCCTCCATTACAACAGCCAGTGAAATCAGACTGTAAAATTGTGAAGCTAATTACCTAACACACTGTTTGTTCTTTTCCTGAAAGCTGGCAATTGCTAAGGGCAATGTGCAACGATACAGAGGTGTCTGAACCTACTCTGACTGAATTAGCCAACATGTCCAAATGGCCTCAGGTGAAAAAGAAGGTAACTGAGGTCCTAGAAGGCAGGTAGCCCTTCTGCGTGACTCTACTCTTGAGCTAATTAGTCCTTCCAAGAAGCAGGAATAATTATCATAATTCCAGTATCGTGCTATGAATGGCATGCTACCCCCAGGTAGCTCCGCATGGCACCATATGCCTCGAGAGCTGGGCAGCTGGGCTTTTACCAGAGTTCTGTCTGCAATGTATTGAAAATTGGAAAATTGCTAGATCATTTGCAGAAATACAGTTTCCTTGCTTATTGCTAGTCCTTCCACATTTGCTGTCTGTTGTTATAGATTAAATATTTTAAGACCTATGCCATAAGGGCTTTGGCTAATTTCATTTTTAACACTCATGCTGACAGCGTATGATGATGCAAATTGAGTTGTTACATTATTCGTCTCTGGATCTAGGGAGATGAATTTTATCTAATTCTAGTCATAACAAAAGCTACCCTGAAGATTTACCTACAACATCATCTTTTTCATGCAAGTAAGTCAGAAACAAATGGTTAGCAAACGCCAGCTACACTGGTTCTTTGGTTGGTTGTGAACACTAGCATGTCTTAATCCAGCCAGTTGAAACCTTCAAGTTTTTCAGCAGTTGGAAAGCTCCCTGAAATCTCTTCCCTACACTTCCCTAGAAAGACAGATATGGAGACAAGCCTAATCAAGTAGGTATATGAGTCTGTCCTCTCTTCCAAAAATCCCTCCTGCTGCCCAAAGACACTGTGAGGAGTTACCATCAGAAAAAAACCAACACTCACTACCCACCTCTCTCCGCAAGAAAACCCAAACAAACAAACAAACAAAAACTACACAAAAAAAATCAACATGTTTTCCCTTCCCAACAGAGCAAAGGAAAGAGAAAAAAAAATAAGACAGCAAATAGTCATTACAAACCCAAGCCCTGCTTTCCACATTTGCACATCACACGTTAGTGATGAAGGCGGGAAGGGTAACAAGAAGACAGAGTAGCAATGCTGCAGATTCTCTAAGAAATTCAGTCCATGTTTGGTATCATTTAAGGCAGACTAAAAAAGGAACTCTTCTCCTTTGTGATGTGCTCTTGGTGAAGCAAAGCTATTTAATTTTAGAACAAAAACCTCCTCATATCATTCATCTAAGGGCAGGCAGGGGAAGGCTGGATTACAGCAGTTACAAACCTGATGTCCAGAACCACAAGCAAAATCACATCTCCATTACTCATGTATGCTCACAGATGGGCCAGTGCTTATCATCAAGGAGTGGGGACAGGTGATAGATTTGGAATTGAACCCACCTCCACCAAGCCAGATACATCCCCAGCCTCCTCACATCCTCAGGCTGGCTCAGTTAGCCTGCGTGGTCCTAGAACTGCCAGAACAGACAGCAAGGTGCCAGCTTTGCTCTAGGGCACCTTTGACTTTCTATGCACACATCAGTCAATTAAGAATGACTTTGCACTTGAATTCAGATTTGTTGAAATTCCTGCTTTTGACACAAGATCATGTAACTGTTTCCAGTAGGGGTACTGTAGGGGCCTATGTCTGCATATACATATGCAAGAAAGGGTCACAGCTGGGTATAGTCACACTGCCATGGCCAGTTACCAGCCACTTACTCTCTTAATTAATGTGTCTGATCCCTCCTAGAGCAGCTCCTCCTCTTTCCACTGATGGCTCTGCAGCCCAGCCAACAGACTATCCTTCCTTCTTAGGATCTAAAGTGGCCTTTGCCAGCTGCACCTCATCTTGCACCCATTCAACATCTCCATTTCCTCTACCAAAGTGCTTCAACCAAGATCATGGAAATGGCCTGTCATACTGGTGAAAGGTGAATGTTTAAAAACGTATCACCACTTATGAGCTCTTCCTCTAGTACTTCCTTTCTGAAAACCCTGGCCAACCTCTGTATCTGATTTTTGAACAGAGGAGGGTACCTACTTCCCTCCATCTGCTGACTGTGCTTCTGTGATACAGCCCAAGGTGCTGTTAGTCATCCTCATTACCAGGACACACGGCTGGCTTACATTCAGCTCGATGTCTATGAAGAACCTCGGGCCCTTCGAGGCAGACCTGCTCCCCAGCCAGTCTGTCCTCAGCACATATTACTACAGGGTTTTATTCCACCCTAGGCTCAGGACTTCACATTTGGCCTTGCACAATTTCATCCGTTTGCTGTTGGTCCACTCCTCCAGGCTGTATAGGTCCTCTCTGAATGGTAGCCCTGCCCTCGAGCTGTTGACTGGGACACCAATGATATCATTTGGGAAATGTCATCTGCAGCTGTTTTTGTGTCACAGCCAACTTCTGTCTTCCCCTACACACACAGTTACTGAAAATCCCATCCTAATTATGGCTTAACTTCCTCCTGTACTGCCTGACCACATAACAGGAGCCATTCAAAGTGCTGAAATATTTATGTTGCACTCTAATCCTCCAAAAGCATGAGTGAAATCTACCTCAATGAGGCAGAAACCCAGCATTTTATACGTTGCCTTTTAAGGTATGGTCTCACTTTCTCTCCATGCAACATCCAACCTGAGCAAAGAAAACTGGATGCAGTCTTGCTCAAGTTCTTTTGAACATTCCTCTCTGTCAGTGGTGTGTAAAAGCACAGCCCTGCCATGCCCCATTGAAAAAGTGGCTGTCAGAAGTCTCTCCTAGAGAGGTTTATCAAAACTGTTCTCACTTCGTTCACTACCCTTCTGCCCTCATTTCCAGGGCACCTGACTACATCACTTTTCTGCATTTAATTATTCCCTTTTCCACCCAAGCTGAAGACTAAGGTTTGGCCTTGGACCTCTTTGCTTCACACAAGCTCATTAAAAAGTTGGTGTGCCACGAATATGAGAAGACAGACAACAGAAGATAAAGAGGTGCTAACAGATAAAACTGGAAACGATAAAACCACTCAGTGTATGCAAAGAACAAGATCAATGTTTATTTCTAACCCTTCCAGACTAACACTTTTTTGCTCATCTATCTTGAAGTGGTTAACTGTGGACAGCTATAGCATTCTGTTAGTCAGCAGCATCACGAGCTTCCTAACAGGGTTTAAAAAAAAAAAATAAATAAAATTCAAAGGTAGGAGCATTTTTGTTAGATTCCTTAAAAAAAAAAAAAGCCTAAGCTTTTCTCCATTTTCCGTCTACTTCTTCTCTAAAATGGCAACAGGAAGCAGTCAGATACCTCTGAAAGGACCAATACTGAGCTTTCTCAACAAATGCTTGTCTGTCACAGTGAAACCAACTTCCTGAGCATAAATTATTCATGTTCAAGCATAAAAGTATCAGAGCGGATAACCCAAAAGATTAGGACATGCCTTGCATAGCACTTTTTTCCTTCTGCAGGGCAGGCTATTTCTGTTATTTCTAGCTAAGTTTTGCCAAGGAAGTTAAACTCAGCCAAGACATTTAAAGGTCTTTTCAGATGACTGTTTTGCATCTCTCCTTATTTCTGTTCATCATACAAAAAGCCGCTTTGATATTTCCACATCATTCATTTCAGGTCAAGGACACAAATATAGAATTCCAGGGTTTCAGCTGATCAAACACGAGCAGATTCGAGACTGAGATTTCCACCAGATGAGAGATGGACACTTGAACTCACATAGGACCTTCTTAAATTTCAGTCATGAGTGGCATGATGGAACCATCTTTGGTTTGGTTTGTTTAAGGGTGTGCTTTTTTCATAACCTACAAAGTTCTTTGAGTAGCTTGGGAAGTTTTAAATGCTCTGTAATTTATGCTATTACTCAATGATGAAAAGTACAGTTGCACAGGGTTACACATATGGGGAAAAGGAAAAAGTAACTGGAAATTAACTGGGATTATTCTTTTCTAAATTAAAAGATACCATTTAAGGGAAGAATAAGTTACAGATTCTCCCTTTACGTGAATTAGAACACACATTTTTAGGTAAAAGAGTGAATTCTGCTTTTGCTTATATGTTCCTATTTAAGATGCAGATCCACTAAGGTAGCCACAGAGGTGAAACAGTTTCCATTCTAAATTAGGGATCAAATTCACTTGTTTCTGCATTTTCTATAAATCTAGAAATTTTCTATAAATCTAGTCTAACCCCTGGCTAAGGCACGCTTTCAGCTTTTTCAAAGTTTCTCATTCTGTGTTGTGATGCATGATTCATACAAGATACAATTTACTCCTTCATTAACTTGCCTCAAGTAGAGATGGCTGGATGCTATTAGGTCAAAAGCATTTGAAAAATTTCCTTCTTTCTGGTTGATCTACTCAGTAAATCAATATTCTTCCAACTCAACCAGTTCTATTCTCAAGGGAAGTCCGATGTTCATGGCCCTGACCTTAGATATTGGACCTCAGCCCATCACTTAAAATGATAGACAGTAATTACAGCATTGGTGGACAGAACTGTCAGTTGAGGAGAGAAAAAAGAACAACAGGGAAAGTCAAAGATGAGTGAAAAGAAAACACAGATACTCCAAGTTCTGGCTAACAGGGTCGCACCAAGAAGAGGGTGATATGTCATAACTTGCTGCTGATAACAAATACATTGGATCTGATATTTTTATTAAAACCTACATATGCTGGAAATTCTGAATATAAAGAACTTTGATTCAATTCCTTATCTGCTAGACACATTATCCTTTCCCCCCTCAACTCTGCTGGTCAAATGCTTGGGATCTCAAGAGCTTTAGTGGCAATGCTTTATTTATATTACGTCCCCAGAAAGATACTGCTGCTAGCAGGTATGAATTCAGGCCCCATAGTCCAAGAAGAGAGCACCTTGCAGACTGTACTTAGCACTATTGCCTCATTTGAGATGAGCTTTCCCACTCGTATTTTATCTTCGAAAAAAACAAGCACTAGTCACCTGAAATCTTCAGTATTGCAGAAGCCATGTTCACATAGGTCAAGAGCCAGAAGTCTTCAGTGATCGTGGGTACCCACTTCATTAAGACCTGAAAAGGACTAGGCTTGCATAGGGCAGGTGTTCATACCTCCTGAAAGCCACACAGCTTTGAGATACTTTCTTCCGTGCTGCCAGTCTTTGCTTCTGAAAAATTAAATTGCAGCTACAGATTTCTAAACTAGAATGGAAAAGCAGTCTCCCCCAGCATTTCTCCAGCTGGTAAACATTTTGTTGGCCTAATGCAGTATGCAAAATAGACACCCTAATCCAGCCTACAAAGCAAAAGCTATGCCTCAGTACTGCTAGGAAGTGCAATACTGCTACAGGCATTTTAATACACAGCGGTTCTTTTGCTACCTGTCTCTGAGACCAACAAAACTAATCAATGAAAATATAAGCATGTTCAGGATATAACCCCCCAACAACATATACCATGAAATGCCTCTCACATAATCCAAGCCAGATAAACTCTTTGTCTCCTATTGGCCTGTCAGCTTACTGTCACACGAGCAAACAAGGCTTTGGAGCAGTATTTAAGGTGGAAGCAGAGGCTTTAGAGAAGTCTGTTAAAACCTATTTGAAAACAAATCCCATTAGCAACTTGAGTTATTTCAATAAGAAATGACAAATGTAGCCTTTCTTGTTCTGATGATACCTTGAAAGAAGACAGTTATAATTTGCCAAAAAACATGCCCCTTTTCTGAAACATTTTCTGCACACTCAGGTGAATGAATGAAATAATTCATAAAGTGAATCTACGAAACTATGCTATGTTAGTACAAATGCCTTCCAACTACTATCTCTAGAAATCAGAGAACATGAATTTGAAATACTTACTAGTCCAGGGTGATGTTTTTTGACCCAATTCCAGGTTAAATTTGCCATGCAAGTCCTGACTAGCAGGGCTGTTCTGTTTTTGTTTTGGGTTTGTTTTGTTTTTAATAAAAAAATTGTTTGGAGAGAAGTTGTCATTGATAAGTTAATTTTTACAAGTATATAGTCACATGCTTCATATACCAATTCTATTTTTTTTTATTTTCCTAAATATATGGAATATTTAAAGTGTGTGTATAGTAGTGATTAGTGCTGTATTAAAAGTTACCTTACCTCACTTCTTTGAGGTAACCAGGTACTAACAGAGTAAACAGCAGGGTTGGCACAGCAAGTTTGTAGAGTTTGTATGTTTGTGTGTGTGTGTGTGTGTGTGTGTGTTTCTTGGTTTTTCTTGGTTTTGGTTTGATTTTTGGTTTTGTTGGTTTTTTTGGTGGGGATGTTAAGTCTTTGACACTTGTGACAAGGTTCATGACAGCTCCAGTTTTTCAGCAGAGAGGACTTTTTTGGTTCAATATCAAGCAAGTCTATCACAGATCAGTTCAAGCATGGATTTGCTTTTAAAAATGAGCAAGACTGCTTATTTATAAAAAGTGCCAACTCTATTTCAAATACCTTTTATATTTACCTTTACATAGCAGTATTATGGGATGTTGGAAAAGTACTATCCCTTGCCTGAAGATGCACAGCCTGCTTCTGGACTGCTGCCAGCCTCAATAATGAGAGTAGAAACAGAAAACCTCAGTGAGATGGTACATCTTTGATGGCCCTTTTCTTCCAACTCTGCATCTAAGTGGGTGAATTATGTTGGACTCTGTTACAGAAAGATCTCCAAGGATCTAGACATGATAGTGATTGAATAGCTCTTTCTCTTCCTGATCAAAGAGTGAAGTCAAACTATTTCTGTCTTTCAAGCAGTTGATTTTCCTCAGTTACCTACTACATGAATAAGAACCTTTGAAACAGCTGGTCCAAAAGGAAGTACATCTCACCTGTCAAAAGAGATGTGGCAAGAATAGGCCAGCAGACTGCATAGGCTTTTAAGTGTTCATGAGCTTTTTGTGCAAGTATGAAAACATCATCCTACATTTCCAGGTCAAACTCCAGCACAGAAAAATGCTATCTACGTGAGGGAAATCATACCTGCAGATTTTAAGAAATAAGTTGTGAGACCCTTTAAATTCAAGAACAAACAAAAGAGCATGCAAAAACTCAGAGTTAACAGAACCACTGCTAACACTGCCTCCAAGGATGGTGTCAGCAGTTTAGGGAAGAGCTGTATGGCTACAATATCTAAGAGATCTTGAGTTATTTGGAATGTAGAAGTCACTACTCATTTTCCACGATAGATGCTACTTGTAACTTAAGACAGAATTCATCTGAGATCACTTTAGTTCTCTAAGTGCTCGTTGTCCAGTCAGAACTCATTGTGCAGTCTCCTGTTAACACTCAATGCAGAAAGACAAGCAGCTCCAAAGGGGTTTCTCATGTGCTTGTTGACATGGCGTCTGTAACAGACTCCATGTCCAACCTGCAGCTAGCTCAATCTTACATATCCCAGTTGAATACAGACTGATATTAAATACTAAAAGTAGTATTTCTAAACAAAAAAAGTTTGCACATCTGCATCATAGAGTCACTGCTGGATATTCATATTTGATAGTTACACTTGACAGGTTTCCCTGTTCTAGAATTGCTACTTCAGCCAGCATCTCCCACACTATGTGAAACTCAAAACCAGTTGCATATCAGTGGAAGACAGCAGCTTAAATATAGTTTGGTCTAGCAACAAGAGTACTTGAAGATCAATAAAATTTTATTGAACCCAAGAAAGAGCAGGACCCCAGCACAGGACAAGGAAACAGACTCTTCTCTATTTGACCTCAACTTGCATTTCTCACAGCCTTGGACAATTCAGCAATATAAACATTGCAACAAGAGTAGAGTGAATGAAATGTCAACATACACAAGCTAGGTTTGAGAAGAATTCCCAGTTCCCACTGATGCTAGCAAGAAACTTCTCTTACATTAACTCTTACTTCAGCACCTAACTGCACAGAGTGATATTAAGGCCTCCATTACCTTGACTAGAAGGTTTTTGATATACCTTTAGCTTTGTAATCAACATAATGAGGACAATTAGATATACTTCTTGCTTTTAAGGGAGTTATGTGGAGTCATTTATTGCTTTTTACCTCACAATGTAAAGACCAAAACAACCTCCCGCTGAATTTCTAAGATAGGTGCAACACACAAAGACCTTCACAGAGGACAGAAAAAGAGAACAGAAGACACGTAGAGAAACAACAGAGAAGGCAGTCCAGCTCTTGAATCAAAGACTACCTACTCTGGAAAACTTGGCTTAATTCTTTATTTGGCTACAAGCTTTCCAGGCAAAGCTTAGTCCATCGAGTTTCCCTGTACTTCTGTTGCACATTCCACCCCAGGAAAGATGACAGCACTGCTTTACGTTATCCATACCACAGGAGAGGATAGCAATGATTACCCTAATTTCATGTGAACTTGGACACCCATGGCAATCTAGCTATGACTACACAAAACTCTGCATGAAGTCATTAGCTTGCAAAAAAACGGTGAAGGGGCACCTTTGCCCTCTTTGTTTTCCTGATCACTGCGCACTCCCAGAAGAAGGGGTCTAACTCTGGTATCTGCAGAGCCCAGGGAACAAAGCCTGGATCACAATCACAATGCAAAGAACAAATCCAAATATGTGCCTTTCGTGCACCAGAACTTACTTAGAAGGTTCTTGAAACCCAAGTGCTTTGTGTGACTACTTCATTCAGCAACAGTTAATTCAACTGCACCTAGGAACACAGTAAGTTTAACTCTGAAAATTAGACAAAACTTTTTATCATCAAGTGATAAAATTACTTTTTGTCCCACTTTGCTCTCATCACTCCTGTCCTTGCCAAGACTGAATCCCTTAGAAACATTTCTTATTAAATGTATCCACTCTAAAATAATTCTCCCAAGATATAATTACTAAGGAAGAACTTCCATCTATATTTAATTAAAGCTGAAAAAATCTTACCATAATCAAAGGTAATTTAGATCTTCCAACAAGAACTTAGCACATATTACCAATGATAAATTTAAGGAAATAGCCTGGGTTGGGTCCATCTTCTTAACAAATAGAAGTGTGGAGAACTTTCTATTGTATTCCAAGAAAAAGTTTCAAGTGAGAAGCAGACACAGCACTATTTCTTTCAGTCTCTTATCCTAACGAAAGTCAGATCTAAAGCTCATTTGGAAACAAGAATCCTTCCAATAATCTTTGTGAACTTTGTACAAGGTTCTTTGAGAAAGCAATAATTTCTTTTTGTGCTATACTTTCAGACCAGCAAGGGGAAAACCATCTTGCCATCAGCATCAACAGTAAAGTACTCTTCAACAAGAATGTTTGTTCCTCACTCGAACTGCAGATATCCATGTGGAAAAACAGCTGCTGGTAATGCTTGACACAAACATTGTGGCAAAAGAGGTAACTGACTTAAAATGCTGGTCTTTTCATGAGCTGTAATCTCTTAACTGCCATAGTGAGTTGTGCCCTATGTAACATTGGTGGAAAGTGGAGAAATCGCATACAGTGCAAAACAGGTTTGGTCCAGCTCACAAGCCCATCCTAGGGGTGAGTGCTGTGGACCTCAGGAGAAGGGGACCTTAAGGCACAAGAACTACAAAGGTCAAGAGGCATTTTGGCATCTTTACACATTGAACCATTTTTACCAAAAATTTGAATTTTGAGGGCGTTTATTTCTAGTTATGTTTGGGTATTTTACCCCTCTGTCTTTTATTAAGCATAACATTTTTCTTTGAAATGTTAGCACTTTCCACATACGCTAGAAGAACAAAATATAGTTAAAAGTGGCTTTGTCAAACATCCAGTCAAGGTCCCTCCATCACTGCACTGAGTTCCCTGCAGCATCAGTAGCGAGGCAGACCTGGTTCACAACCATTTACTGAGCAGTAGTCTTGAAACACAAGCAAATACCCTTTCCCACATTTCCCCAAATAAGTCCTTCTCCAGTAAGACAGAGTCCAACATGTGATGCATTCTCTGGGCTGACTCTCATCAGCTCATTTATTTGCTATTTTAGCATTATTCAGCACCTCACACTGAGCTGCCTTTTCTTACTGTGAAGTGCTCCTGGATTTATATTGCAGTGCTATTTGGTTTCCATTTTTAAAAAAGAATGAAGTGTGGGGGGGTCTTTCTGTTTTTAAACAGATAGGCTGCTAGTCTTTTCAGAAAATGAATGCTTGAATAGGCTTACAAGAAACACTGTTATTTTCTTTTTAAATAGCAAAATAGATTTTACTATATTTTTTCCCAGAGTTGAGAAAGAGCATTTGGTGGTACAGTGGTGAATCCAAACAGTTGCCTAGCAAGCAGGGCAGACTGGGTGCAGAATGAGAGAGCCAGGGAGTAAGGGACTGCTCACAGCTACTGGTAACCTAGGTCCAGTGCCTTCCCTGCATTGCACTGCATTTACTGATCTCATTTGAATGTAAACCCTCTGGGACAGCTTGCTTGGTCTGTGGATTTTCATCACCTCAAGGAACTGTTCCAGTTGTCTAATCTGACTCCCCCCAAGGAGTTAAAAAATGCTACCAGCCCATCCTTGAGGTACAGTGTAAAAAATCTCTATTAATTGCTATAAAAATCTCAGATTTTATTTGACATTTCATGCACTCTGCTCATTCTTCCAGATCTTTCTGTTCACTCTGTCCAAACATCCCCTTCCCTCTTCCTTCTGCAGATCACCCCCCCGCTCCTGTCCTCTTAATAATCCCAGTGTCTTCTGCACACACCTGGGCCACACATCCCTTCAGTCCCAAAATTTATTTTGGTGGTTCTGCATGGTGATATTTACAACTCAAAGGCCCATAGCAAGGCACAACCAGGCCATGAGTTTCTGGAGATTGTGCTCCCACTCTACAGTCTGCTCCTGCTTTATTGCCAGCCTTCCTTTCAAATGGCTATCACAGCTTACCTGCAGCAAGCTGAAGTCTCAGCCAGGAAAGCTGTACGTATTGCAGACAGCATGTACAGATCCTTTGTCACATTCATATTTGTAGGCCAATTTTCTGAGCATTGTTTTGCTGGTAACATTTTGTGAAGTAGGTTGTACTTTCCAGGTGAAAAAAAAAACAAGCACAAATGCTGCTGTAGCACGACATTACATGCTTGGATATAGGATTTGCAAGACAGCTGAAACAGCAACCTCTGCTCCTCAGCTCTTCCATCGATTCAAGCTGTTAATGCTGCATACGTGTGCACAGAATCCAAAACTAAGGCCATATATGCCAGAGCCAAGTCAGCTCCTGATCAACAGAGGTGGGATTTGTAGCAGCTTAGGATCAACAATTTGAAGGTTTAGTTTGAACAAGCAAGATTTTGATTTGGAAGCACTGGAACTCAAGGGGACATGGCAGATTTTCAAACCAAAACCCCAAATCCTAGTTCTTTAGGCTAGTGACAGTCAGCACCTGTATTAAATTTGCATGGCTATCCAGAGGCACAGATGCAGTGTTGCTTATTCTGGTCCATACGATGGTGTCTTCCACAGTCTCTAACAGCAGAGCTCCCTGCAGTGCAAAGTCTCAAGCCAACTCACCCAGCTGCTGCTCCACTGACACAATACACCACTTCCTTAAATCACTATACTCCTACCCACCCAACTTTCAGGGACCATATTTATGTGTGAATATATAATGGGCTACTGAATGCTCAAAACCAGCTTTTGGAAGGCACACACCTCCAAAGGCTCCCAGTGAGCCTCTGATCCCACTAAGTTTGTCACAGTAGTGGTGGTACCTGTATGAAGATACCTCCTGATGGGCAAAGCCATAGGGGCAAATAGTGGGCCAGCAGGACCTTAACAGTGGTCTGCTCCCAAGAGTACAATTCATAGAATGGTTTAGGTTGGAAGGGACCTTAAAGTTCATCCAGTCCAACCCTTCTGCCATAGGAAGGGCACCTCCCACCAGACCAGGCTGCTTAAAGCCCCATCCAACCTGGCCCTGAACATTTCAAGGGAGGGGGCATCTACAACTTCCTTGGGCAACTTGTACCAGTGTCTCACCACCCTCACAGTAAAGAATTTCTTCCTAATTGCTAGTCTAAATCTACCCTCTTTCCAGTTTAAAACCATTCCCCCTCATTCTATCACTACCTGCCCTTGTAAAAAGTCCCTCCCCAGCTTTCCTATAGGACCCCTTAAGGAACTGGAAGGCTGCAGTAAGGTTCCGCCGGAGCCTTCTCTTCTCCAGGCTCAACAGACCCAACTCTTTCAGCTGGTCCTCATAGGGGAGGTGCTCCAGCCCTCTGATCAGCTTTGTGTCCCTCCTCTGGACCTGCTTCAACAGCTCAATGTCCTTCTTATACTGTGGTCTCCAGAACTGGATGCAGTACTCCAGGTGGGGTCTCATGAGAGCAGAAGAGCAAAATCACCTCCCTTGCCCTGCTGGCCACACTTCTTTTGATTCAGCCCAGGATTCAGTCCCTGAATAGGACCACCCTGACCAATCTGAGTGGTTTTACAAATACTAGGTTCCCATGAAGATACACACACACCAAATAAGCGCCCTGTTCTGTTCCTGAACACAGCTCTTCACTGAGAGTCCCAACTTACTTCAAGACTGGGTCATGGTCTTCTGCCATAGATATAAAACTGAGAGACAAAGGCAAACCAGCTTGTCTTCTGTCATCAGACATGCATAACTGCATACATTACAGGCTGCCCAGAGAGGTTGTGGAGTCTCCTTCTCTGGAGACATTCAAAACCCGCCTGGACGCCTTCCTGTGTAACCTCATCTAGGTGTTCCTGCTCCAGCAGGGGGATTGGACTAGATGATCTTTTGAGGTCCCTTCCAATCCCTAACGTTCTGTGATTCTGTATGATTCTGTGAACTGTAACCTAGGTCCTTTGAGCACTACAATAACACACCATCCAGTTGAAATCATTGAGAAGAAAGCATATTCTCCAAGGGGGGATGTAGCTTTAAGGTGTGAGGCATTTCTTCTACCAATCAGAGTGCAGCAGAAGCTTTACCATGAGTTGTCTTGACTTCCTCACAACTGACCTTCATTTCTTTATGGAAATATTGGTGAATAATTAGTGGTTTGTTTCTTAATTTAACTGGCTGAGGCTTTAATTTTGAATACTGTGTCCAGAAGTGCCCATCTTTAGAAAACCACATCACTTCAATTTTCCAGGACTTATTTTAATAACAGAATAGAGCACTTCCCTAACGTTCTGTGATTCTGTGATTTCTACCATCTTGGGCAGGATGAGCCATCCTAGTCTCTATCAAACTCACAAAATGAATGCTGGCCAGACATTTGCCTGATAGCACATTTCACTATAAGCTCACCAAAATATTTCCCTTCCCTATGTGCAATGCCTCATACAGCAGTGATGTGATGAGTACGTGACAGAGCGGTGGGCCACCAGCCAATCAAGAAGAGTCCATGGCAAGGCCAGGTTTTTATTAAAAGCTATTGCTTTTATGTCAAGTTTCTAGGGCACATCTATGGCCTTTTTCCTCACAGTAAGATTAGCTGTTCCAGTTACAGCAGGTCAGCAGATCCCAGCTGTCTGAATAATGGCAGTTCTGTACCAAAATGCAGCATAGGCAATACCAAGCTCACACGTAGCATATGAGAAACACGGGGCAGTCAGGACAGTCCAAGTTTCCCACTCCCTGCTGGCCTCTAGCACAGCAGCACACTCTTAGGGCCACAGTGTAGCTCTACACCAGCCTCTGAGTGCTGTTTCCCTCTCTGGGATGCAGTACAGGACTCAACCCTGCAAGCAGACCAGAGCAGGTAAACCTGTACTGAACCTCTCCAAGATTGCCAGCCTGGGCAATATCAGCTCCACTAGCTATTTTTTAGGACAGACACACCAGTCAATGTCTGCTTCCCATTGCCAGAAGTCCACTGTTTGGTAAGGTAACCACCCTCTGATTAAGGTGACCTGGAAGATATGAAAGTTTACCACATGGGAAAAAAAACCCTATTTTGTCTCAAGAGAATGAGTCACGCACAGTCACAGGCAGAGACCTGACCTCCCCTAACTTCCTTCCCTGCATTGTACAAAATGCAGAGTTCTTCTGAGAGAAAGGCTCAAAGCAATCTCACTCACAGAAGGGAGCAATTTGATCAAGCACAATGACCAAATTATCTGCAGATAGCCTGCATCGTCCCAGAGTGTAGACTGGGGCTACATCTCCCCAGTGCCACCAGCTCAGATGGCCATTTCCAAACAAGGTTTCCTGCATGAAGCAGAGTTCAGCAGTTATCTTAACATAACCAGACAATCTAAAGGCTATTGAATTCGCAGAAAAAACTCCCAGGTAGATGTATGGCTCTGAGCATAGCTGAGAACTGTTCTGAGGCTTCTGGTTATTTCTCTGACAAACACCACCACCAAATGCAGCTATTCCCGCTCCGAGTAAAACTAAAGTCAAATTAATACAAAGCAGTGTCTGCTGCTTCCAAGGCAGAGATATTGCAAGCAAGTCAGAAGGGAAAGTTTTCTGCCAAGTTACTGGATTCATTTACAAGGAGAACTTTTTTCGCATTCATCTTTCCAGACTTGGTGGGCAATCTGGCACTCTCCGATCCAGGTGTCCAGCCTGTAGTGCTAAAGGGAGACTCAGCTCTACGACAGCAAAGGGCTTTAATAGCCAATTGCAAAATGCTTCTACCAAATAAAAGCTTGCCCCTTAAATGTCTTGAAACATTTTTCATGTGCAGCTTCAATCCAGGAAATTAATCAAAACACCACAAACAAAAGGAGATTCAGCTCCTGAACGGTAATACAAATATACGCAGGCAATCCAAATAATTCTTGCTGCTTTAATTCCCTGGAGACACAACTGCATATATTACACAAAGCTTAGATATTAAAAGTCCGTGTTTCCAAGCAATGAAATTGCTGCCATAAACATCCCTGGATCCATTTTCAGAACTACTCTAAATAGCCCATCTGTGTCTTGTTTTGCTGTCAAGTTTCCAGAGTTTTTGTGCACATTTTGACACTTTGTCTCACTTCTCCCCTAACCTGGGGCACCATTCAGGATTCCTCAGGCTCAACAGGCCATGTTCCCAGCACGGCTTGGTGACCTTGTCTACTTCTACACTGCTCCCAGCTCACTTCCCTTCACACCCTTCATGGCTTTACTTGCAACCATCCCAGCATAAAACACCCCTATCTGGCATCTACCACATTGCTTCCTTGTTTCAAGTAATAGAAACCTCTACAATGTAAATATTAAAGCAGGTCTATGCTGTGCCTGGCGTTTCTGAAGTGTTCATTAGCATGGTGTCCAGGCATTAAGCAGTTAAAGAGCTGTTCTAACATGCCTCATTGTGTACTTTGAGCCTCATTAAAGCAAAATCCCTTCCTAAGACACTTTTTGTGATTGACTGCTCTTCAAATAATTGAAGAAAACTGCTAACAAGTTGGGAATTTTGTGCCAGAATAATTTGCAGGTGGAAATACTCTTAAAATGTGTTTTTCAGAGATCATTTTCAGATCCTCTTCCTTCTCCCCCTTCTGCATGTAAAAGGTATTTTCTACCAGGGGAAATCCTGCCTGCCTCCATCTCCAGCAACTGAGTTGGGAAGGCTCTTCTCAGCCCCACTGTCTATCTGCATATAGCTTGGGAACAGGGCATGAAGGTTCTAAATAAGCAGCAAGAGCACTGCATTTCACTTCTGTTCTTCTGAATTTCTTTTAACCCTTTGGAAAAATCCACATATCACTAATTATTTTAATATTAATGAAAAAAGTGCCAGCCAGCTCTACTGGCACCTGATCCCAAGCAGTCCCTATATTGGCTGTGTTTAGGATACTGTCAATATTGTATCCACATACAAACCAATAATCAGTGCTTCTGCTTGGTAATCACATTCTGCAATAGCTTCTAGGGAGCTTTTGGAGTCAGAGGGCATCAGCAGCTACACCATCAGCATACAAAAGTGTTATTGTGCTGTGTTCTATAATGTCCCACATGAGTAAACTTCATCTCCTCAGTAAAATGCTTTCCCGTTCCACAGTTTTGACCAATGTGATTTTCTAAATGAAAACACTGATGATACACATTCATAAGTGTATTTGAATATGAAAAAGATAAGCAGGTACAAACTACCAATCAGCAGCTCAGCCAGTAGGAGCATTATTATTAACCACATTACTCTTTCAAAGAATGAACCCCTCAGCCCTGCAAAGAATTTAAGCAGACTTAACTGGCCTCATTCAATCAATGAGATCCCACAAATACTTCATCTCTTCCTGACTCAACCTCTTGTCCAGGTATCCCAAAGGAACTTTAAAACTCCTTTTGCCCAGACCTTCTTTATCCAAGTAGTTATTCTTGCATCGCTGTTACCTAAAGTTGCAATTGCAATTACTTACTGAGTGAAGATTAGCAGAATCTAACTGGCTCAGTGAAAGAACCAGTTTTCCACCACTGATGCATAGCAACAGTTTAACAGTGAGGATCAACAATACAAGAGGCTGGCATAAAAAGAAAAAAAAAGGAGAAGAAAAGCATGGCATTAAATCCAACTGGAAAAGGGAAAACAAACAAATATTGGAAACAAGTTGGGTCAAAGAGGCTGACTGAGTGATCTCACACAGATTACAGATAGGA
Organism: Mesitornis unicolor; assembly: GCF_000695765.1. NCBI lineage: Eukaryota > Metazoa > Chordata > Aves > Mesitornithiformes > Mesitornithidae > Mesitornis > Mesitornis unicolor. The sequence goes on along the minus strand of NW_010187528.1, from coordinate 34,283 downwards.
GAAAAAGCATGACTATACTGTCAGTAAATAGCTACTTTGGCTTTCAATTAACTGCCTATTCATTGCTCATTTTCTCTGCAGCTGCAAGCCTAAAAGCCAGACTCTGCATCTGCAGTGTAATTCCTGTACCCATAGATTCCTCCATCAGTAAGTGGTGTTACTCTGCATTTACACCCTACAGCCAGCTTATTCCCAGCTTCATCTGAGCAGGACCCAAGGAAACAGAAAAGTAGCTCTGAGGAGTTTCTCACTGTGTTTCACCCAGACTATGACTGTAACAGGGAGAAGGTGTGAACTCCTGAGCTGACTTGATGACAAGCTTAAGCACACCAGCAATATTGCCTAAAGGTGCTAATGTAGTGATACGTGTATTCACACATTCACATTAGGGCCATCAGATATGCTCCCCAATCCCCCCCATCTCAAGCCCTCTCTTCAGCCACCCTTCAGTGCAGTGAGCGACACCCGAGCTGCACTCCTAGACTTGCAATGCCTTCACCAGCTTAATTTAAACAGGGGTGCCAATGTGCATAATCTGGATTACCTCCAGCTTGCGGGAGCCCCAGTAGGCAGCGTGCACAAAAGCTGGAACAGCTGAAAATCCTACAAAACTCTTCCCCATTCGGCAGCCTGCCAGCAGGAAGGAATTACTATCAGAGCTATCAACACAAGAGACCTGGGATCAGCTAACTGGTTTTTACAGGCTCTCCTTGGCCTTAAGCACTGAGGAAAATCGATTAACCACACTTTCCTTACAGGAATGTGTTGAGATGCAAAGGGGATGATCAAAAAGGAGAAAGAGATGTAGGTATCCTTAGGACAGCATCACACTGGAGCAGAAAAGCAAAGTGTTCAGGTGATTTAGGAGTTTTGAGCACAACTCCTCTTTCTATCAGTGCCCAAGTTAAACACTTGAACTCCACTGCCTGTCTTAGTTCCTCCATCATTTCTGAGCAATAGGTCTGCGCTATTCCTGCTTTGTTTTCCACATGCTTTTCAAAGGCTTTCCATATGCTTTCCAAAGCAGGCAAGGTTTTTCCACATTGCCCTTTGAGTTTCCTTCTGAACATGTCCACAAGTCTCCCCTCCTTCTGTACCACTTGAACCTACTGCCTGACTTGCACCAAGTTTTACAGCTGCAATAACACAGAAAAGATCTCTAAAAAAGCAGGCAACTGGACAGAAAAGAGACATCCAAGAAACATCCCCTGGGAGAGCCCTTTCTACAGGAAAGGCCAAGCTTACCTCTTATTGAACACCTGCGAATCCTGGAGGGAGAATTAGAAAAAGAAAACCCTCATGAAGTCCTGGCCCAGGGGTAAAGTTTCAATCAGAGCTGGCAATGAACCAGAAGACAAAGCCATTGGAAACCAAGCTCCATTACTTCTACTGCACACAGAACTACTTGTTTAAAGTCTCTCTTACCTGAAGATCTCAGCAATTTAATTAAGTAAATGGCCCTCAGAGGCAGGTAAGTATCATGATGCTTATGTTACAGATGGCTTGCACTGAAGCACTGAGCAGTTAATTGAGTTACCCGTGACCTCACAGGAGGAGCATCAGAGGAACCCAGGAGTCCTGCCTTTCTGGTCTTTTTCTCTAACTAATAAAAGCACTCAATCTGATTCACATTTGCAGGCCTTTACAGCAGTCCCACAGCACAAAACCCAGATAGCCCCATCTGTACTGGAGGCCAGTTGGCATCCTGTGATGAAACTGCCAAGTCCTGCCTTGTCCTCAACCTCCTCTTGTTTTGGCTCAATCTAAAAAGACTGCTGTGAGCCACAGAGCTTGCTCAGCTGTACACGAAGGACCACAGCCATGTCTAGGCTAAGCTTTAGAGCTGCGTGCAAGAGCAGTTGTAAACGTTGAGAGCTCAGCACCTCACCAACCTGTGACTGTGAAGCCCATGACTGGCAGGCTCACATCAGCCATCCCCATCCCCATCCACAAGCTCTGGAAAGCAACCTCCAGGGCCAGCCTTTCCGACTCACTGTGCATATGGGCAGCAAATCTGGCCTTGGATGCAGTCCCAAAACTCGGAGCAGATGGAGTTCCTCCTGCAGATGTCCAGGAAAGTGGTAACAAAAGCTTGTCCATCTTCCAATCAGCTGTCCCTGATAATTAGGGCTTCATTTTAAATAATTCCATCATGTCAGGTATATTTATTGCCAAATTGTGTTTTGCTTTTCAGTTTCCATCCCCATGATTTTTCTTGAGCTCCAATACACTCAAAACTGAGATTTATCTGAAGTCAGAACATTGCTTCCCAGCTGCTACAGGTAGGTGCATAGCACCTTTGAGACCAAAAATGAAAATTAAATTAAAAAAAAAAAAAAAACCAAAACCAAAACACAGATCCTCCCATTCCTAACTTTATAGCTTCCAGTGGTATGAAAAATGTTAAATGTTAGTCACAATCTGCTGCTTCTAGCAGTCGGAAAGCTTGATTGCACATAACTAAGCAAAGACATCACATATGTCTTGCATGGAACAATTTCAGTCTCCATGAGACATCAGAACTATAGGAGGACACACCTCCAGATATGAAATCTATTGTTCATCAAGATAGTATTGATGGTAACATTATTATGGTTAAATAATAAGTTTTAGCCACAAAAACAGCATGGTATACAAATAGCTAAGGCAAGAAATCAAAGAAAGGAAAGGGTCTGAGTAAACAAGGGAGTGTGAAAATTATAAACATGAAACAGATCAGAAAACAAAAGTGAAGAAACATATTTTGGTTCTATTAGACTGCATAAATTTGTCACTAAAAATTGAGTCATCCATAGCTGGACCAGCCAAAATATGTGACAACTGACAGTAGAGAGGTTCTTGTTGAGGCTATTTAAATATTTGTGCTCTTTGAGGCTATAGACCTTCTGCAGCCCACTACAGAAATGAACTGCTGAGCTCCCACCCCACACAAAGATCTAGCACTAGACACATCCATTCACCAGAAGGCAAAGCAGAGCACGTCAGCTTCATGATCCGGTCCCATGACAGTGTATGGGGCTCTCCTGATAGGAAGAGCCCATTGCTAATGCTGTAGCAGGGCAACTGCAGCATGGTAGTGTCTAAAAAAACCCAACAAAACACATCAAATCCATTCTCAGCCTTATATGGTTATTTTTTTTAATTAAAGGATTAATAAAAATTAATTACAAAGTAATAAAACCACAGTTGGATAAGCCCTAGTTAACATGCCCATGGAGCTTTAACACTACTGAAATGAAATTTGTTCAGTCTAATGCACCAGTACAACTAAGCATGAGAGACGATAATTTCTCTGCGGCCTATCCTCATGTAGCTCAGTCATTCAGAAGGGGAAGATTGTTTAACTTATCAAAGATAGAATTTTGCAGCATCTTTGAGAAAAGGAAGGAAGAGTCACTTCCAAGCAATGTCAGTAACAAGTAGATACAAAGGAGAATTTCTTATTATGTTGATGCAAACACACAATCACGTTGAGTAGCTGCTCTTTGAGATTCAGGCATTTCCTAGACTATCAAATGTGTTCTTAAAGACGTACTGTTCAAGAGGAGAAAAAGGTGAATAAAAAAAACACCTTAGACTGGAATGGATGCTAAGTAAAGAGCACTTCACTCAAGGCTGTTAAAATTCTTATTTTTTACTAAACCACACTTGTATTTTGGTGGCAAGTTGCTAACTGCTCAAAGAAACTAATCTTCTGCATCAGGGTGCCTGAAGGCAACCTCATCCTCTGCACACTTGTAACATGGGTAAGTCCAAGAACTACGCTGTGTTTATGATCTTCTACTCTGTAACAAGAGCCCAAATTCTTGATAGAGGCTGGGATCTGCCTGGCTGAGGAGCAGCTCACTGAGGGGGTCCAGGGGTCCTGGCAGACAGTGAGCAGAGCACAAGCCAGCCCTGCACTTTGGCAGCGAAGGAGGCTGGCAGCCTTCTGGGGTATAGGAACAGGAGTCCAGCCAGTGATAGAAGGAAGTGATTATTCCCTCTGCTCAGCACTTGTTGGATACCATGTACAGTTTTGGCACCTCCAGTGCAGGAAAGCCTTGAATAAAGCAGAACAAGCTCAAGGGAGAGCTGCCTGGACAATGGGGCTGGAGCACCTCTGCAGAAAGGCTACAGCAGCAGGGCCTGCTCAGCCTGGAGAGGAGATGGCTTTGAGGGGCTCAATATTCACGCCCAGAGTCAATAAGAACTCATCAAGAAGAGGAGGCAGACTCATCAGTGGGGCATGGTGGGACAACCAGACAACAGGCATAAATTGAAACATGAGAGGTTCAGCCTGGACACAATGGAGGATCTTTTCCCCCTGTGAGGACAGTCAGGTATTGTCCCAGAGCAGTTATGTAGTCTCCATCTGGGAAGGTTTTTAAGACATCACTGGGAATAGCTCTGATCCACCTGGCTGGACCTCAAACTGTCCCTACTTTGAGCAGGAGATTAGACTGGAGACTTCCTGAGGTTCTTCCCACTCTGGATTACTTTTTTTGGGGAGGGCACTCTGTCACAAAGCAGGCAGTCCAAGTTCAAATGTGTGCATTTGTGAGCATGAAGTCAAAACTCTGGGGCCTCTATTTGGTTGTATACGTAGACTGGTGGCTTTACTCATGGACTTTGGCTATTCTTTGGACCCAGAGTTTTATTTACTTGTACAGGTAGGCATGCATGTATTTGTATCCTCAAAGCAGAAGGGGAAGCTATTCTATATGTGGTTTCCATTTTAGCATAGCTGGAACTGTTGCATGTTTTGCTTCCTATAGTGCAGGAGTGAAGCTGCAGTACTTAACCCCATGCTTGTATCTGCTTGTACCAAGGACCAGCCCCTGTATTAGTCCCCCTTTGTTCCACCTGCTCCACAGATGCTCAAGCCATTCTTTGGGATTTGTTTTTCCACAAATCCCAAAGTGCTGCATATCATGAATTAAGTGGGCTTGGTTCCAGACCAATTTTGTGATTACATGAGCACTTATCACTCAGCTCTGAGTCATACGATATGCAAAACTCCAAGTATGTCAGTCTAAAGCAACAGGTAACTTTGAAGTAGAATTGATTGTCTGGACTATAAGCACCTGTATACCAGTAACTACACAGGCACATCACGACCATAGCTTGTGTTCCATATCAGGAGGACACCACCAGCATCAGAAGTGGCCAATCAGTGTGAAGGTAACAAAATTAAGCCAGCTGGAGACAGCACTCCTCTGTCACTAGAGCAACGCAAGCGAAAAATTCAGCTGCCCTTTCATCAAGATGCTCTGAATAGTTTCCTTCCACTGATAAATAAAGAGAAGTAATTGAGACCAAAGTAAACTTTTTCCTTATTATTCAACTGGTATAGGTTACTTCAGTTCTTCAGCTGAGTCTTTTCCCTGTCAGACCCTACTTCCCCTTTCCAGCATCACCCAAGCAGCCTGCTGCAAGTCCAACTGCTACAGTCATATTGATGACTTAACACTGGAGAATGGAAAACATGCAAACCCCATCTTATTCCTTGACTTTTACTTCTCCTCCACTGCAAGTTCTTAATTTCTGCCTCTCAGTCCTTCACTGAATAAGAGGAAAAAAATAAGCCACTTCATGCAATTCATGTTGATTGTGGAGAACTGACCTCCCACCAAGAGGCCAGCTGCTTCATAGCTGTGAGGCCCATGCTCCTTTCTGCCTATTTCTTCTTGATAGACTAAGACTCCCCAGAGTTTTACTAACATATTTATGCACTGGGTGGGTTATCCCAACAGCCACCAATAAATCTTATTATCTTTCCTCCACAAGTCTTGATAACACTGAATGATTGATGCACTAAAACTTGGTATAAACACGGAGATAAACATCTGCCATTCCTTTCCCCCCTTGTCTTTACAGCACCAGCATTTTAGAAGTGACAACCCATTGTTTCACTTTTAGCACAGCTGTGCTCAAGCTGCCTGAATAACAACAGAGGTGATGCAGGAACATTAATCTTTACTTCTTGGGGGAAATAATGGCTTTACAGCTCAGCCCCCACCACAGCCCCCTTCTTCTAAAATAAAAGTGCATGGATAGCACTTTCAGAATTGGAGATGATAGATACCTAAGAGCAGCATCTAAAGCAGTGGTACCCAACTTCTGGCTCCTGGATATTGGTATACCAGACTCAGGCTACACAACGCAGTCATGTCTTCCTTGGGAGGAAGGAAAAGGTTCAACCAGTTCAGAATATTATGTGCTCTGTATTTTTACTGGCGGATCAGCAGGACATGCAGACCACTGACCCAGAGACTCCGAAAGAAACATAACCATGGAAAGCTGCGGCCTCAAAGAATCGACAGTACAAATAGACATCAGTGGAGCAACTTGTTAGACTCTGCCCAGCAGGGTCAGCAAATTATGAAAAAAAACATGTCTTCCAATTCCAATCTTGGTTTCTGTCCAAGAGAGATCAGTTTCACCAGCATATAGGCAGCTAAAATACTCAGTCACTTGGTCTGCTAGAATAAAAATTACCTGGCAGATAAAAACCTGAAGGATATAATGAGAGCTATTTTTTCAAATCCAAATGCTTGTATAGATTTTCCCCAGCTGCTGAGGTTCTCCCTCAACAGATTCTTAGATTCTGTCCAGCCCTGGGTAGGACTACTGAACATCGTTTCCCACACCCCCAAATACCACAAGCCATAGCTCACGTTTAGGGAAAGTTGCAAGCATATACATAGTCCTTCAATGTCCTCTCTCAGTTGACTTTTTGGTCCACAACATATGACAAAAAACATTAAAGTGAACTCAAAACATAAGTGAAGGCACAGCAAGACTAGTTTATGAGAAAGGACCAAAAAAAGAAATATATTCTGTCAAAGCCAGATGCTGCACTGCTCTCTATAGGATTCAAAAACTTGAAGCACAGTAAGGAACTCCAGTGTGCTTGCTGGAGGATAAGCCTAGGGTAAAATACATCCAAGCTTGAGAAATTAATTTATTTGATCCCAAAAACGAACGCTATGATGGGACAAGATATTCAACCAAAGCATCTCGAGTTCCAGCCTTGGGAGTCATCAATCATTAATCAATCATTTAATTCAAAGGACAAACAAAAAAGTGGAAATTAAGTGAAGTATCAGTATCACTTTTCCTTGTGACAGTCCCTTTGTTATTAGTAACGAGATTTGTCAGAAAAGCTGTGGGTTTTTTTCCCCAGGAAAACACATCACAGAAAAATAATCCTTCTCTGAAAATGTTTATTGAAATTTCTTGATTGAATTTTTATTAATTTGTTTTCTAGACAGTTTTCCTTTGACCTTGTTTGAAAAAAGAATGTTTCTTTACATTTCATTTCAAAACAGCATTTAGAGTACAAATGGAGAACACAAGAAAGTGGAACAGGGACTACTTTTACATTTTCTGTTTCTTAAATATTTATAGTGGAAAAATTGGAAAAGAGTAGGGGCAAAAATCCAGAAAGAATAACAGGAATAGGATGATACTGTTTTTAAACTGAAACCAGAAATAGGAGTTTTAGCCAAAATAACATAAAAGAAAGTGTGTAACTGTTTTTTTCATTTCATATGATTAAAAAATACAATGATGTCAAAACAAACAATTTTGCAACAAATGTTATCTTCACTTCAAAAAAGCATTAGCATTTGAAATATTTAATACTGGAAGAAAAAAAAATAATTTTTTAATCCCTAGAAGTAATTAAAACAGCAATTCATCAGTTCTACACAGTTAAAAGGAAAGCAGGTGTCCAGAATGCCACAGCAGTTTATCACATTGCAGAATGAAACATGAAGCCAATAGGAAGTGATCAGCTAAATACCATCACCACAAATTTGCCTCCTCTTTTACCTTGGCAATAAGTTAAATATATCAAGTTGAGGAGCTTAAGGAGTGTATTGGAGTATCAGGAGAGGCTAAGCATGGAAGCAAACTCATTTCACCTGACTTGCAATTTGGCCAAAGTCATAGATGCATCAGGACAGCAGGGGATGGTGTTGCATCATGGTAGAATTCATCTTTGTTCTTCCTCTACCATTTCAGGGTCACAAAACCAGTAGGTATTTGCTGTAAACTACAGCAGTCACCAGAAAAATGTCCTGGGATAAGGAGGGAGCATCAAGTCCTCTCCCACCGTAGTAGAGATGGCTGCTGGTAAGAAGCCAGCACAAGGCAGCACTACCAAGCCTACCACTCAACACCTTCTGAAATAAAACAAAACCAGGCATTACAGAAACCCCAAAGAAACTTATTTTAAACACACCACATAAAAGATTCTCATCCTGAAGTGTTTATTTCTACTTGGTTGTTTTTCTGTTTTGTTCGGTTCCCGTCACAGACTCTAGAGCAGCAGGGAGAGAGCACTTAAGCTGTCAACTGCGATGTGCCACGCCACACTTACACCTCCAAGAGCCACGGGGGTGCAGAGCTGGCTGACAACCTCAACAGAAACAAACAGGGCACCTGTGCTGCTGGGTCTAAGGCTCTGGTGGCTTAGGGGTCATTTCAGCAAGACCCAATGGGTTTGCTTTGGCATCTGAAATAAGAGATCGCCAGGTGCATCTGCTCCCAGAGTAATCATCCACAGCATTAGCAGAAAGTTAAACACTTCACTATTCCAGCCAAACACAGGATTTGAATCTTAGTGGAAAATGAGATGCCTCCATCCATATAAGAGCATCCACACTCCCCTGCCTATAGATATATATAAAGCCCTTTCATTTTATGATCAGTACAATAGCTCTGTGATAAAGCAGGCTATAATATTTTATTAATGTTAAACTTGTCCACCTGGGAACCTATACAAATGACTATAATTTTCTCTCACTAATGTTTGTTATCAATCTTCTCTTCTGAATAAAACTGGAGCAAAATATTGCATAGGTCCCTCTCACAGAATTTTTTTTTTTTTTTTAATTTTATTTTTCAGCATTCTCTCTCTTCGTCCTGTCTGGGCTTCTGTCCAAAGTCACAATGAGTTGAGAATAGGATGTTCAGAAAGTATTTTGTAATTCTTTAATCACCACACTTTGACACGCTTTAGTCATTTGGGCCAGAGCATTTTGATATAAGCAGATCTCATGTAGAGACAGAATCAGGTCAGCAAGGCAATTAATCATCTCTGCATTTACACTCAGCAAAACAATACAAAAAACCAAAAGAAAGGATAGAGAAAAGAGGAGAGGAGAGACACCGTAACCACGCTCTGATGGGCAAATAATTGGCTTGGCTTTGCTTCTGCAGTCACAGCGGAAAGGTGCACAGCTTACATTTATTAATGTACTTGCAGAGCCAGCCACTGGGAACACACAGCAGTATCTGGGTGCCTCGGAGTCCACCAGCATTTCAGCAGCAGGCTGCTGCAATTTTCTGCGCTTAGCTCTTCTTGCATCGACAGGGGCTTTGTATCCCAAAACAGGGAGTTTGATACCTCAGCTTTTAAATACTGTGTAGTGCCTAAGGCTTGAGAACTACAGGTTTGTGCTAGTGTTTCAACAAGCTCGATGGGAGAAGTAACTACAGATGAGTACACTGTTTTATTCACAGAATGGCTGTATTTCCCAGTGTGTACAAACCCACACATGCTCTCATACTTTCACCTATGTGGGAAAATTTCATCAAGGGTTTTGGTTTCAAAGTTAGTAGCAGTGTCCCTCTAACCATCCTGTTGATCTGGTTTTTTATGAGCTCAGAGAAGTATGTACAAGCAGCTTTCACAACAGCATGAGCAAGCTGACCAAGATATCTTGCAGATGGTCTCCAAATTATATCCCACCAAAAGAAATACTATTCTATCCCTTTCCACTCTAGTACCTCAGAGAAAGAGATCTTGCTGCATCCAGGAGTAAACTGAGGCATAGAAAGGGTACACGTATGGAAACTTGGGAATCCCACACCACCATTGATCCTTTTCCTCCTCAGCCACTCAGCTGATCAACACCCCCAACTCTCTCACTGCATTCCTCTCTTCCACCTCCATGAGTAAAAGAGCCAGGGAAGGAGCTCTCCCCAGTGCCATCCCTGCCCTGGTACTGCCAGTACTAAGTTCAGCAACTTAGGAATTAAGTGTACAGAGCCAAGATTGAAAAACCTAGAGCATGGCAGAGACTGCTCAGGCAGGCTCGCAGGGGGCATAAGTAGGAGTGATGGGCTGAAATTAAGCAGAAGTAAAATTTTGGCTGAATAGCAAGAGAAATTTGCTTTGCTAATGGGTCAATCAATTAGACTGAGCACACATCTCTCAAGGGAAGCATGCGGGGAAACCTGTCACTGGGATCACTTAAAACTGGAGTGAAGGAGCTCCAGAGGTTGTCACTGCATAAGCAATTCTGCAGTTTGCATTTCAGGACTGCTGCAATTCACTGCAGACCGTGGGATCAATGCCAAAGCTGCCCAGCTCACACTATCCAAAAGGTCTTAATAACCCTTTTGTATCTATATTAAGTCCACACTCCCAAAGGTAATACAGCTCTATTCTCCCTCCTCTCATACTTAATCCTCTTGTACTCTCAGAATTGCATTTATCTAGCTGACAGTTGTTGAATATTAAGGTGTTAATTATCTGAAATCTAGGTATCTTATCATCTATCATGGACAGGGCAAGCTACTGAAATAGGAATTTATGATAGGAAGTACTTAGGACTCTACAATAGCCATCCAGAGAGTCTGGAATAATAACTGCCCAATTTTTAAAAAGCTAAACTTTTACTGATTGAATTACCTGTGGGTCCTTAACTTCTTAAAATGCTAATTCAGACAGCTGCAATCATATGGCCATGCCATAAAAGACCTTTGCTTATTTACCAAGCAAAATAGAGACTACAAAAAGATAAGACTTTTGTTTCTAAACAGAAGGTGGCAGTGCAAATAACACAGAGTGAAAATTAAAAAACTGTGTTGGTAGAACAGCAAAGGGATAAACAAGATCTAAATATGATTATGTTGAGCATTAAGGAAAGATTTTTCAGTGGAGAGATCAGAAAGATTTAAGCATTGTCCAACAAATATTGTAGGGCAAAACATTTAAAACCAGCAGTAAAACAGATCTTAGTCCATCAGTGCAGGGGCTGTGCGTTACCCACAGCAGCAGGGAACAGATCTTATTGACCTAAGAGACCATTACCTGCTGTGTACTTGCAGTATCACTGCTTATCAACAGTGGGATTTGAACCTTGGCCTGCCAGCATGGTGCTCCCAGCAAGAAATTGCCTGTTATCAAAGAAGGAGCACAGGGAAGACAAAAGCACTGCTGATGTACAGCTACAGGAACAGCACAAAAATGAAATGGGTGAAAGTACTGGAGAAACAAGGAGAAACCCATAATGTAGCAGAATAAGTGAGAACTAAGAGACAGTTTGACACAAGATGTCTCAATATGCTCTACACTTGCAAATTTCCCAAAATATTCAAGGGAGGCCACTAAACTGATCAGGAGGAGTCACACTGCTAAAACTGTGCTTGTCCTGAAATTACTTTGGATCACAACTACTCTCCAACCCTGAGATGTGCCTTGAAGTCAGTCTTCTGTTAACAATAATTCCTCTGCTTTTTCTTCAAGCTATAGTTTTCTTTGTCCTAAAAGATCAAGAAGGTCAAATATCCCATTCTTCACCCAAATTTCTCAGACATGCTAGTCTAGATTGACTCAAGGCGCTAGATGTGCCGACCTCCTCAGCTACAAATTCTCTCTCAGCTCTTACCCTTGTCCTATTGATGTGACAGAACCTGCCACAGCCAAGGTACCACTTTGACATTTGAATCTTTGTCTGCTTGCCCCCTTTTAAACGGTTCACTGCATTTCTTGAAGGTACCTTTTGAAACAAGGCACAACTCCCCAAGCACAGGCTCCAGGCTGCTATAAGTTAAAAACCAAGCAGGTTGTCTAGGCACATTTTCACTTTCAACTGTGGCTAGAAATCAAAAAAGCAGGCAAAAACACACAAGATTTTGCATATTCAAATCAGTGAAGAAGCCAATACCTCTGTTTCTCCAATAGATGGTGCTGATAATTTTTTTCACAGACATTCATAAATAAAGAGGTGGGTTTCTTCAGTGGCAGTGCTGTGGTGCAAGACGACTGTGAAATGGGGCAGAGAAAGCAAAGAGCAGAGCCCCAGCAGGAGCTCTGGGGATTCCCCATAATAAAGACGCAAACTGAGAATTCTGGCTCAGCCCAGCTGTGTTGCTGGTGCTTTCTAATTTCTTTTTATGAAATGTTAAATTCCTGAAACCTTTTCTGAATCTTTGCAGCACCCTTTTCCTTATGTGAGTGATGATGAAGAGTGTCACACTGGTAAAGATTTTTGAGGAAGAATGTACTAATTTATCAAGGGAAAACAGCAAGAATAACAGCTTCCATCTTCTGTCACTCCTGTACAATGATTATTATACCCAAGCTGTAGAAACAACAGTTGCTTTGCATTACTGGTTATCAATCAGTATAACAGTGTGCTTTCACTAAGGATCTACTGCAGTTAAAAATATTTTCTAAATTTCCCTGTTCCCCCCCCCCACATCCCCCCAGCTTCATAAGCAAGGATCTGGTTAAATATACCTCAAAGTGTTAGAAATCTACATCAGGGTCTGAGAACTGGATAATTAAGAAAGAAATTCACTCCCCTTACTTGGGCAAAAATCAAGATAACAATATGTTTAATCAGAAGAAAACTACTTTATTGAGAATAATTGCAATGTTAGCAATTTCAGTTATTTCAAGACCTCTTAGAAAAGCTATTACCTTGTCTGTGCCCAATTATTTATTTTTTTTAGCACACCAGAGCTGTTGTATTTTTCCTACAACTTCTTATCCTAGGCTCAGGCCATTATCCTACATCCACAGCATAATCTGTCTCAACTTACATTCCCAAGTGGCTGCCTTAAAGATTT
>NW_010187528.1:6195-21419 GCF_000695765.1 Mesitornis unicolor | reverse complement strand
CTTCCCCAGCCACAAGGGCTATTCAGTTGTTCCAGACCCCAAGCAGTGCCGAAGCAGATGTTAAAAACAAGTGACAGGGTCAAGTCATTTTTAAACAGCATAAAGTTTACTTGGCTACACAGGTTTATGCACTGGGACTAGAAAGTAATGAGAAACCCAGACAGTCAGAACAGATGGGGTTTTAACAGCAAAGGTGCCATGGTCTGAAATGTGATGTTTTCCTCCAAGAAAGTGAGAGCAGGAATCAGGCAGAAGACATCCCTGTGGAGCACACAGCAAATGAAAACTGCATTCAATCATTCCTGTTCTCTCCAGATGAAGCAGCACTCGTGGACAATACTAGAGGGATCTGGCCAAAAAACCTCTTTACAGAAAGTGGTCAGCACAGGAGCTAACCAGGGGACAAAAGCCATCCTTTGCCTGGCACTTAAGAGCTAGTGTCTTGAGACACACAGTCAGGAGGTCTTTCCTACCCCATATGAACACGTTGAGCACTTCGTAGCTGGTCTCAGCATTCTCTATACTGTGCAATACAGAACAAAGCTAAGGGAGGAAAAAAAACAACAAAAAACAAAAACAAAACACACCACCACCACCGAGGAAGACCAAAACCCTCACAGTCTGGACACACACATTGGTACGCGCAGTACTCCTCATACCACGGGAATTTGCATTTGGACAACTCAACCAGCTGCCTTTTAGCACTTAATTCTCTACAAGATCAAAATCTGAAGATAAATACACTCCTGGAAATGCTGTGTGCAATAACCTCCTCTCACTAGTCTCTTGCCACTCCCAAAGGCAACACTTGGGCTGTAACACTTAACCAGTTCCTCAGCCACCCCATCTCCTGCTGAGGTCCAACTTTTCCTATTGCTCCCAAAACACAATCCTCATCCCTTCGTTGCACCAGGAAGGGACAGGACCCAGTCAGGACAGTGGAAGCAATCACTTAGATGAGTTTCATAGAAGTAACACCTCCAGAAATGGTCCTTATCTAATTCAGTGGACACTTCCATAAATTAAAATTAATGCTTCTTGGCAAGCTCTGTTCAAGCAGACTGTCATGCTCTGAGAGCAAAAATCAAGGGAGTAGAAGCAACATCCAAAACAACTCTTTTTAAAGAATTACATATTACAGGAATAGGAGTTTTGCCAATGGGCATTAGGAGATCTACCCCCTCCCAACCTTTGCATCTTATTAACAAGGTATTTTAGTGCACAGCAGCCTTTGAAGAGATTCAGGTTCATGGGCCCCATAGGAAGCAGGACAAGAATTTTAATATGTATGCTACAGTACAGGAAACTGAGTCACAATAAAGCACAAGGATTTTTTGGAAAACAGACAGGAGCTCTGCAGCAGAGCAGATAACTGAAATAAGATTTCCTAAGCCTCAGCTTAGACCCACAAATACATGAATTGTCCCACCTCTCTTCGACCTAAGAGACAGCACTCCCAAAGTAAATACGCATATACCTGGGTATGAAATCAGATGCAAATCCCTTGCTCTACAGAACAGAAATCGGAGGTATTCTGAAATTAGCATGAGGGAAGGAAAGAATACTCTTGAGCTGCAAATGAATAGAAATCAAGCTAACGTATAGCATATATTGCTGATTCTCACATGCCTCAGTCTAAGCTCTGATCCACAGAGAAAATGGCCCTAAAATATTAACCACAGTCATTATGGAAAGCTCACTTCTGACAATGTGTCTTATGGTTCATTTACCAAGAAAAAATTGATGCAATTTTAGCCAGTGTTAAAATTAATCTGCTTTTATCAGAGAAAGGAAACTAATCCCACCTGCCCAGCTCTTCCATTCTCCGTCTTCAGAGGAGACTAAAACAGAGGTAGGAGGTTTTAAGTAACCAGGCTTTGCACGGAACCTAGGATTCCGTGTTTTCACTCATCTAGGTTGACAAAAAATTTTCCTGAGAGCGGGGCCAACCACCCAGCCTAGACAGCACAACTCCTGCAAGGCCAAGTTCATCGCCAGTGCTGACCCTGATGAGATTCAAAGTGGGTGCCAACAACAAGACTTAATATTTTTTTGGGGGGGGAAGGTCAGTTCTCAGAATCCAGTCAAATCTGTGAAACCTGAAAGGAATAAAGGCAGCAATAACATCCTGCTGTACACTCGGCATCGTCCCCAGACTCACAGGCAACCCTTCAGCAGCTTCACACACACACAGTTCACTCAAACTTCTCTGAGCTCTTGAACTGCTGCTCAAGACAGAGACAAAACTCTAGCTGTTGCATCTTCCCAATTCAGAAAAGGGTTTCCTGGGGAAATAGGAGAAAGACAGGAGGGCCATGAGGATGCCGAGTTCCCACAAGTTACCACCCCTTTAGAGCAGCACTGGAAGCCACAGATCACCGAGCAGCTGGCATAGCCCCATTGAAAGGGTCAGAGGTGGAGTTGAATGACCCCATTCACACCACAGAGGAGCTGGCTTCAGAGACTGAGCAGATCCCTCTAGTTCCTGTTTGTCTTCTTCAGCCATTTTTTGCATCCAGAAAGCATTAAAATTTAGCAGCAGAACTGAAATATCATCACTCACTCTCTAGGCTTGAGTTCTGTTCAGATTGTTGCTATTGACAGCAAACCCTGGGAGAATTATTATTTTTTATTAGTATTGTTATTTGCCAGTACTGCATGCATAACAATAGCTCTCTTGATACAGCAAATAGATACAAGCAAATGAATGGAACTATAACTGTCTCATGTCTTTCATTTAAAACAGACTCTGATTTTAGTCCTTTTGTTCAGAAACAAATTTAACAAGAATTTAGGAGCCGTGTGTCGGGGCTGAAATAAATCAGGTGAATAGCAGGAAAGGGAAGCCTGCCATGACTTCAAAGTACAGTGAACACAATGATGGGACTTGATGGGAGTAAAAAGCTAAGGCTGAATTTAATACAAATGGCTCCATTGTTATCAAAGTTTCTGTACAAACTCTAATGATAATTCAATTGCATTGCTCATTGGGGAGAAGGTAGATGGAGATCATTTAATGTTTTTTAATTAGTAAAATATTTCAACCTGGCTACAATTTACCTTCTGTGTGAGGGAACAGAAGTGTCAATGGCAGGTTGCAGCTACCTGTGACTATGTGGACAGACCCACATCTTGCTTATGCATGTGCTAGGGAAAATGCTATTCAGTGATGATGGATACCATCAACTGGAAGAGTCTTGTCAAGACTTTTGCATGGTTCTCATGATGTTCCACCTTTGCATAATGGATGGGATTGCTGGAGCATTTCACTTTGATAATAGGGCTGAGCTGGGGATAAGCACTTCTCTCACACATCTTAAAATACTGTTTTTGTATTCCAAAGTGAACATTTCAGATTTTTTAAAAGTCAGGGGTATTCTGAATTAAATTAAAAGGCAGAAGAAGTGCCAAGTCCTGAACAAGTCAGTTCCTAACCTGAAGAGGATGACAAGAAAAGCCTGGCACCTCAATGGAAATGCAGAACAAGATATCATCCCAGACCTCCATGATGTTGGTCCCTTTATCCCAACACGATCAGAGCCAAACAAAACCAAAAAAAATAGACCTATTCATTCTCATCTTTCTAATGGAAAAAAAGTAATGGAAAGCCAAAAAAAATAAAATCCTAGAAGAGAAATAAGACCCAAATCAACTAATTTCTGGAAATTACTTCCAGGTTAGTCCAAGAGCTTACATAAACAGAGCAGCTAACGCACCCTGTTGTACCTACAGAACACAGCTCTGATAAGCTTTCCTAGCAGATCAGCAATAAGCAGGCAGATGATTATTGTGACCAAGTAATCTGGAGTAACTGCACCATTGGCCACGTGATGCTTCACCTCATGAAACTACTACGCCTTAACCTTGCTAAACAGCTGCATCACCTTCACCTTATGGGAAGACACAATCTGTCATTGTCTTACACATGGGTTGGTGTTACCATTTGATGGTGACACCAACAGGAGTGGCACTGGTGTAACAGGTAGAAGAAGGGGCAGTTGGGATGCTATCTGCCCATTATCATTCACCTGTGTAAGTGGTCATCCTCATTTCCTTTCAGTGCACACAGACATGCCAAGGACTAGACTACAGAGTGAGCTAAACACATCCTCAATGAAAAGCAACAAAGAGTGGTCCATGTAAGTACACATTTGTTTTCACATCTCATACAACAGAAACCATACAGAAAATGCAAAAACCCTTTTTCCCTCAAGGCATATGTCTGAAAATCTTCTAAGCAGAACTATGAAGAGTAGTGCAAGGTCTGTCCCTTCTACTCTCCAGAAGGAACTATGCAGTATGAAGACAGGTCTCCTGCTAAAACACTGGCTACAAAGAAGATACTTGTGGGTTAATGTGGGTGTTGGCAGATCTTCAAGAGAAGCAAGCCAAGCTGTGCTTCACTTTTACAAGTTAAAGAAGTTGGAATGAATGGGGAGAAAAAAATAAATTTAAAAAAAATAAATGCTAATAGGAGAAACATCTTTGAAAGTCAAATAGACTTAGCAGCTGATAAGGGGGGTTGTGATTCTTGGTTGGGCCAGAGACTCCTAGCACCCTTGGGATGATATACTGCAGGATATCAGATGCTAGAAGCTGCCTCTTTGTGCCTTTTATAACATACCAAAACATTTAAGATCAACCCTTTGCCACAAGCTGCCAACACCAGCTTAAAAAAAAAAATCCAAGATGCATTGTTGTAGTGCAAGCTTTAGCTGGAAAAATCTGAGTATTTAAATGAATTATGTCCCACTAGTACAACTTCAGGAGTTGCAACACATTAGCCCATCTGTGATAACTGTCCACACGAGGACTCCTCATCTTGAAAGAAAATTCAGTTTAAATGCCTCTCAGCATAAGCTGAAGTAAATACAGATACACTTCAGGTAACTTGCTGCAAGCCAAGTGTATGTATGACATTGCCCCTCCTCAGCTAAACAGCTCAACCTCCTGCACCTCAGAGGTCTAAGCCTCAAAGCCAAGCCAGGCAGCACTCTGCTGTGTTTACAACGTCAGCTGCATGAGAGCTTGTTTTCCTCAAAACGCAAAAATGCACCACCAGGATTCTCCAAAGAGAGCAAGGCAATCCCCTGTCCATATTAGCTTTTATCACAAAGATACAGGAGAGTATAAAGGTCTCTAGGTTTGCTTACATCATCCTTTTAAATACGTAAGCTGCTAGGCTACAGGCTTTTGTAGTCCCCAGTTACTTCACTCCTTTCTGAGCCCAGACAGCAGCTCTCTAGCTATAAGAACTTGTACCTCTACAGACAGCAAGACCATTCCCTGCCAAATTCAAGAAGGTAAACAAAATACATCTCTTCTGGCAAAATGTCTCCATACCAATTTGTGTAATTACCTATATCCCTGAAGAGGGTCATGTTCACGTATTACAGCTCTGACTCTAAACATTAAAATAGAATTAAACCAGATGCATCAGACAAAACTTTCTGGCTGGCTCGTGTCAAACCTCCACAGGTAGTGGCTAAGAGAGATGACTTTCATTCAGAGATGTCAAGAACAAATACCACAGTATAAACAGGGTAAGTCACAGCATAGAAAACTACTTTTAGGTAAACTCTTCCATCTACATGCCACCCTCCAGCAACTGTCTCTGCCCACTCAGTACTGAATTTTGGCTAGCAATGTTAATATCTGCCAATTTATCTCCTTATCTCCTCCTCCAAGCTGTTTCACCAACACCACAACATTCACCAGTGCATAATCAGACTTCTTTCCTTTTATCCTGGCTCTTCGCAGCTTTCTGCCTCTTTGTTACCAGCCAGTGCTTTCACACTATTTAAGTCCAAAACCCACTGTAGAAAATCCACACTCCTTCTCAAAATGCTCAAGCTCTTCTTTTTTAATTAAATCAATCCAGTAGTTTGCATCTTAACTAATAAGCTTTTCTTTCTCCTCTAGGGTCTTATTTTAGCCAATTCTGGAGATAAAACCACCCTTTAAAATCAATTGTTCTGATCGCATTACCCCAGTCCACAAAACTTGCCTTGTCTCCATCTCTTCCATTGCCTGCTTTTTCACTTCTCGAGGCCATGTCCCACAAACACAGCTTTCTGACACTATCTCATTATTCTGTCCTATCAGCAACTTCAGTTTGCTGCTCCATTCCCTGCATTTTCCAGGCAGCATTTTAGTACACTGCTTTCCAGCCTTACCATTCCCTGTTTTGCCAAGCCTTCTCTCATTCTCCAGTTGGCACTCCCCATAAAAGAGAGACTTCTTACCTGTTTAAGACATATTGCTTCTTTGGCACCTCTTCACTAGTAGAGAACATTTCAGACCAGTGTTTTTCTTCAGTTGTTAAGGTCACTCAGCATTAGCTTTTTCCACAGCTTACCTACATCCACAAATCAGCTCTTCTACTAAAAAAACCTGTTCTCCAACAGACTACTTACAATCTCATGCATTCCTACAAAAGACCCTAACCCTTCTACTCTTACCCCTTATATCTCTTCCTCTTCCTTAATCACTTATTCCTTCCACCTGGGAAGACAGGGAATTACAGCCAGCTGGGCCCCCTGCCTTTCAAGGGCAAATTTACACACTGAAGGCTTCCTTCAACTTCCTTCAAATTGCCTTCTGCTGCCTGTTACCACACCCTAAAAAAAATCAATGCTCATCACTTGTGTGTTTGTGCCTGTCCATATCTTCTTTATTATTATTATTTTCCTTTTAGAAGTTAATTATCTAATTAACAAAAAACTTCACTCAGCTGAATCGAGTGATCACATAATCATTGCATTCGTAAACTTCATGTTGGCTGCTCACACATTTAAGGAAGAACCAATTATCTAGTCTACCTCCTGCCTAAGGAAGAGACCACTGCAATCAAGCTATCCGACTCATGCGTAAAGCAATCCAGAGAACTCCTTGTAACTGTTTCTGCAGTGGAGTGGCTGTATCTGCCTCCCAGATCATGACTAACTGATACTGTCGGTTCTTTGAACCAGGAATCAAATATTTGTCTTTAAAGCATTTCAGTGCTGTAAAAAGAACATTGTACAGGAATCGTAATTAACAGTGAGAAGACACCTCTTTGTTCTGCATTAAGACAATGTCAGCGATTAACAGCTTTAGGAGGTTCCTGCTTGGGTGAAAAACACATTCCTTAGGATCTCAGCTGTCGATCTGCTCAGCAGTGAAAGGGGCCAGAATACTGAAAAATAGCTCTTTGGGTTTCCAGACCTTCCTCGTACAATCTATTCTGCCCTTGAGTTTCTGCCAAGTTAAGAAATGGCCAATATGCCAGAGCTCTGACTTACCAGAGAGCTATACTTAGTAAAGCTAAGAATATTTCAGGAACAAAAAGGAATATTTGATATTCAAGTTACCTTCACTTCAACTTTATAGAAGCCAATAAGGATGATTTTATAGAAAGCAAAAATTGCTGAGATTAATTTAAAAACCACCTTCCAGGTTATATTCTCTATCTGAATGTGTCAGAAGGGGTTCAGACAGTTTGGTTGCTGTTCCAAGAAGAAAGCTCAAAAAATTGAGTGTAAGTAAACATTTTTCAGCTGATAATCAATAGCACCAAAGCATTTCTTGTTGATAATGTCAGAACATTAAACATGAATTAAAACATATCT
Source organism: Mesitornis unicolor (assembly GCF_000695765.1). NCBI lineage: Eukaryota > Metazoa > Chordata > Aves > Mesitornithiformes > Mesitornithidae > Mesitornis > Mesitornis unicolor. The sequence goes on along the minus strand of NW_010187528.1, from coordinate 13,809 downwards.
AGTATAAAAGATGTGCCCATGATATAGCATTAATAGCTCGTCATAATCTTGGTGCCTGAGCAAAAGCCAACTGGGAACGTTTCTCACTACAGTTTTCTGACACTACCAAAATGCAGACAATTTTGGTTGATATTCTAGTGTAGCAAATGTCACTGAAAATGACATACCCCCAAGAAATTTTCTGATTTTGACTAAACTATATTTTCTAGTGTAAAATTCTTCCAACAACTTTCTTTCCCCAAGTGGCTCCAATACTCGTATTTAATGATTTCTGTGTCTCAGTGGTGTTTTCAGTCTACTGACATCATCTGTCCTTTGTAACCTCAACACAGAAGGTGAATATTTAAAACTGTATGTCATCTATCTTCTTTTGTCCTTATTGTGATACTGCATTCATTTCCCATACTTCATTATACCATGTATGTCTACAATGAAGTATTTTCATCTTCTAGCAGCTGCTACCACATAATGCATTTCTGGATCATCCGAGTAGCTTGTTAGAAGGACAAATTTACTAATGAGTTAAACTTTAATTCAGATCATGTCATCTGAGTTCAGACGTCAACCGCACAATTCCATATATTTGAGCAGGAGCACCAAATTAGAGACATCTTTTCTTTTTCTCCGAACTCTCTACAGCAAAGATCTCCATCTGTTTAATGATACAGTATGTCCTTATTTAAACAAAACGCTCTCTATATAGACTATTAAGCACAGGTTTCCCGAGTAACATTTCATAATGAGATGCTGATTCCTTTGTACTATATTCTCTGTTCCTCATAAAATTTCTCAAGATATCTCTTTCTTCTACTTGCTCATAAAGGTTTGTTTCTCACTAAAATCTACCTTGTTAAATATGACACTTTCTGTGTGGTCTTGCAATTCCTCAGTGTTAGAAAGGAATAGAGACGGATTCTTCTGCTTGCCACAGAGAACTTCTTGGCTTCATCCAAGAGAATCCTCATTTACATGAGTGGAAAAGGCACACAGTCACAGACCCAACACTTCTCCTCAGCTATCTCCTTCTAAGATGGTGCCAGACTCAATGGAGAAATGGAAAGGATCGAGCAGGGCAGGAGATGACATTGTCTTCCCTTTGTGTGTGCATGTCTCTGTCTCTCAGTCTGACAGGAGCACTGGTGATTTCTTAACACTTTTTGGAAGGATCTTTGTAAAGTAGTTTGGGGTTTGTTGTCTTGTTTCCCTTTAAAGCCATCACTGAGATGCCTCGATGATAAACCTGCCTTAAGAATTGAATAGCACTGAGGAAACTCAGTGGTGCTGTACTAGGCACAGGCATTGACAGCAATTTTAAAAGGACATGAGCAGCCATCAAAGCACAGACAGATAATCCAAAGCACTAAAATTTCCTGGAAATACACTTAACATCACTTTAAAAGTTCAAATAAACATCAGAATCTCTTTGGTTAACTCTCCTTTAAGAGCAAGGTGATGTTCACCTGCATTGAAGCTGTACCTTACCCCCACTGTTCTTTGAGGTGAAAATACAGACGCAGTGAACCTGCCAAGACAGGGCTATTTCCCTGAGGAGGGCTGAAAGGGACCAGCACCCAAACAGGACAGAAATCAGCTCTAACTTGGGATGAAACTATAACAGGAGGTTGAGAAGCAAGGTGGGAAGCACCAGAAACATTCATTTTGTCCCTCCAAATCCATGCACAAATCAGAGAAACCATTAGTATGAGTATGTTATTTGCTCCATTGGATCCTGTGTGTATCGATATCTTGTGTGCACAGGAAAATCACAAAGACAAGCTTCAACACTGTAATGAGACCTGGACACTGACAGCACTTAAATCCCCTAGAGCCCGTTACACTTAAGAACAAGGGGAAAAAAAATGAATAGTAATAGTAAATCTACTATTTCTAGACTGTAATGTGAGGATATTGAATTTTGTCAGACCTCAGCTGTAATCCTGTCCACCAGCTCCTCAGCTAGCCAAGTAGCCTATTGCACTCCCAGCTACTGGCCTAATTCTGAGCTGTGTTACAAGGAATGAAGTCAAAGGAAGCTGAGGTTAAAGGGAAACAAAATGCTTTCTATGCAAGTTTTGCAGAAAGATTTTTACACTGTAAGAGGGAAAAGACTATAGGAACCTATGTCTTAAGGAAACTTTAATAACTAAATCCACAGAGCCCAAATCCAGTTTTTGCAGAACTGGCCCATTCCAAGCGCCACCCCTCCCAAAAAAAACCCCACTTTTATCCTTCATGTGAGGCTTCCTTAAGATTTCTCAACTAGTAGTGATCAATTTCTTCATAGTGTCCTGGTTTACCCAGTCTTTAAGGTGTATCTGGTCTTGTTTTCAAATCTGTTCTGCAAGGCCAGCATTTGGTGTCACCTGGATTGAGAAGGAAGGCCAACGGGGCAGGAGCCTCCCAGTTGATGCTGGAAGGTGCGACATATGCAACACATAATCCCCCAAACTGGGCACTATGGTTGTGCAGCCACTTTCATTTCCTATCAGGGCTGAGTCCACCCTGCATCCTTGTGGTCTCGTCCATCTGGAAGGCAGAAGGAGAAATGGTGGGTGGACTCAGCAGGACCACCACCTTAATGCTGAAGCTTCAATATGTTCCTCCGTGTAGAGAATATTCCTACTGGAATTCAGCAAGGGGCGGCTGACTGTGCAGCCTAACACCTGCAGCATCCCATTTAACTGCTGCCTTAGCCCACCAGAGTAGCTAAGATTTTCAACAGCATCAATGAAAGTTCCATTGGCTTATGGGCTGTTTGTCATGCCAATTATTAGGGTTACATTCACTATTCATTAATAAACAACCATGTGCCTTCCCTGGCCCTTCTGCATCAAGGGAAGGCATCAGCATTGGCACACCTACACACACAGGTATGTGCGCACTTTCCTCGAGTGTTTATTGTTTTTTGGAGTTTGTAGAAATCACACTGGAATGTGTTGCTGTCTCAGCTGTCACCACTTGTCACATTACAGTAACGATTGCTGCTTTCAGAAGCCAGTTCAGGTTGTTTAATCATCGCTTCCCTCCAAGCTGTCTGTCACAGGGTGGTCGCTAGGCAACAGCATCAACAGACTGGGCCGTGGTTGGCGGGGGAGGAGGAGGAGTATGGAGCACGTCAGAGTTTGCAGGGAAGAGGAAGAACCCACGTTCCCAAGGGAGAAGGAGGCACGAGAGCTGCTGAGTCTATCTGATGGGATCCCAGCCTGCAGCATGATGAAAATAACAGGGGTTTCAGTGATTGCAAAACCCAGTGTTTTGGTGGAGGAAGAGAAGACGGATAAACACTGCCCCATGGCACAGTAATGCAGAGCTGGGTTCCTTGCTCCAGCTCCCTCCATCACAGGTGGGATGGCAGGACCCTGCTGTCCTGATCAGCTCACAGGCACAGCGTACAGTTAGAGACAGCTCAAATCAACCAAATTGATTCCTTTAACAACTTTGAAATTAGTTTTAAAGGAGATTTCATTAATGCTTATAAATATATAAAGGGCAGGTGTAAGGAGGATGAGACCAGTCTCTTATTGGCTGTGCTCAGTAACGGGACAAGGGGCAATGGTCTCAAAGTGAAATATAGGAGGTTCAACTTAAACATAAGGAAAAACTTCTTTACTGTGTGACAGAGCACAGGAACAGGCTGCCCAGAGAGGCTGTGGAGTCTCCTTCTCTGGAAACATTCAAAACCCGCCTGGACACGTTCCTGGTCTAGGTGATCCTGCTCTGGCAGGGAGGTTGGACTGGATGAGCTTTCAAGGTCCCTTCCAACTCCTGCCATTCTCTGGTTCTGTAAGTTGTTTGGGAGTGGATGAGGAGTTTCTGAAGGAAAAAAAAAAAAAAAGACCAAATGTCAACTCTTATGAGTTGAAAATAAAATGGAAGGCAACACTGAACTTGGAGCTTTTCATCTAAAAGATGAGCTGGAAAATTATTTTTTTTTGTTTCATTTTGTTTTCCAGGAGATACACAATTAAACAGTCATTTGTCATTCAAACAGTAAAGGAGAAAACAGCTGCACCTGCCCCAAGACTCTAGGTCTGCAGCAAACCCTCCTTGGGTTACAATAACCTAAATAGTTATCACAAAACTTCAGCCGCTCTTCTGTAGAGATGCTGGCTCACCGGATCCAGGCTAAACCCAGATCTGTATTCTCCTCTCTAGCCCAGGCTCTGTCCTGCTTAATGCATTTAGGGGAGTGTGGAAACACACGCACAAATGTGGGAGATTTCACGATGCGATCCTCAGCCAGAATACTATCTCAGGGAATAAATATCCTAAAAACTCCCCTAACTATTGAAATTTATCCAGAGATCTAAGCTGATCTACACATTTTGGAATTAGGTTTAATACATCTGCTGTTTTGCTAGTGTAGCTTTCATTTTCCTGTTTACCCTCCCCTATTTAAAAAAATAATTTATTACATTTCATGTAATCAAAGTAAGATCCTACTTCGATTTACAGATACCCATTCCCCAAATTTGATTTTGTTTCCAATAATGATCAATGTAAAGCTTTTATTTTTCATCTATGGCAAAATTAGTTGTTTTTTGGAGACCTGAACTAAAACTCAACAGAAAGCAAATTAATTTTTCATATCATATTATTTGGCATATAGAGCTTGAATTTCAGCATAAGTATGATTTTTAACCCAGGAAAATATATACACACTTACATAAGTGTAAATAAGGTCTTCAAATATTGATTTTATTATGCAGAGGAATTCACTTCTCCTTGGCCTGTTTTCAGAGAATATTCAGTGAATGGTACTGGCAACATTCTTGGCCAAGGCAGAAAACATTGCACTTTTTCTATGGGGTCAGTCACACAGATAAAAAAGCAGCATATGACTTCTTTCATCTACTGAAAATACACCTTGAATTTAAAATAAAGATTTTCCATGCAAAGTCCATTCCAAATGATTCCACACTACTGGGGAATTTCCCACTGATTTCTGTATCAAGATCTTTATGATTACTTCAACTCCCACAAAAAAAAATGTACCTAAGAAAATGACATATTGAGCACGGACAATTTATGAAGAGAAAAACAAGCCTACATTTGTTATATAAAATATTTCCCTTGAATTATTTTCTCAACCTTAAATGTAGTGGGGGAGGTGAGAATGAGGGAGGAAGAGAAACATTTGGGGAAAGACAGGGCATGTCTCTGTTGGGTTATCTAAATAGCCTGAGTTTTTCTAAAGAGCCCTTCACTTCCTCCTGAAAGCCTGCATGAAAATGATCAGCAAAAGCTCATAGCACTGCTGTCCTTAAATAATCAGCTATAAAGGTGATATAAAACCTAATATCAATAGGATGTGAGGACTACTGAGCTGGGACTTGGTGCTGTACGGAGATCAAGAGCTTCCCATGTGTAGCTGAACACTACCCAAAAAAAACCCCAGTCCTTTCATGCCTTGGGAACATGTTTGCCTTGAAATGCCAGCTACAGTTCTTCCCCTTCCACCTCTTCTCCTCCGTCTCTGGATTTAACATATTTGTGCACAGCACAGAAGACTCTGCAAAAGGGCTCTTAATTTCCAAGGGGCAGCAAGAAGCAATAGCAATACATGGGGGACATATTCCTGGTAACAGTCTGAAAATTGTCTCAATGAATGAATTTCAGAGACCCTCTCTAAACACCAGCCATATGTTTATGTACTCCAGTATTTTTGCCAGCCCAGACAGCCCAAGAATATCTTCCCTACCTTGCTGCTTCTGCATTAGGGAATGCAATACTATGAGAGGAAAGAAAAATCAATTTCTTTTTTTATGAGGGAAACCTCTCTGGGGGTGAAAGTGGGTGGTATTTGCTGTTACCATGTAATTTGCTGCCTTATGTACACTTTATGGTCTCCTCATTCTGCCCTGAGTTTCCTCAGCCACACTTCCCAGAAGCACAGCATGGGTCAATCCCTTCATCCTGCTCGAGCCACTTGCTTGAGGCAGGCTTTGTCCATGGCAGCAGAAATAGGTTCCATTTTCCACCTTCTTCTCTTCCCACTGCCTAAATTTCCATCTCTTTTCTCAGCCTTCTCCTCCCCACTCACCCCATGTCAGAGGCACCTCAGCACAGCCCTGAGCACATCCCTGGCATGGCAGCATGCAGGGGAGAAGTTCAGAGGCAGCTTTGAGTCCCAGTGAGAGGGGGGAGATCACAGGAGAACATCACTCCCCTATTTAGGGACACAACGTGAGGTTAAATTAAGTTCTTGGAGATGCTCTGAAAGAAAGGAATTACATTTTAGGACATATCCTAAAATACCATTTTCATTCTCAAAGTACTTTTCTTTCATGTTTCCCAAGGAGAGAAAGTGCAGTACCAAGAAAAAGTGTTGTTGTCTTACCAGCACTGAGAATTAGGGATTAAGGGCTCTCATGTTAACTGTTGTTAGATTCAAGAGACGGCCAAAAAAATTGCAAGTGGCACAAAAATCATTTTACTGCATCAACCTTTATATGCATTTAAAATTCCAAAATAATTAGTCTATCGCCCAATGCTGCCATTTGAATTGGAATCAAGGCGCATTTTCATTTAACACAGAAATGTCAATTAGAGCTGCAGGAGTCATTGATTTTTTAGTTTGCTGGCCGGATATAAAAAGAAATGAGAGAAAAGAAGTGCCTTGTGTCAGTCTGATTTTTTTTTCTCCTCCTATGAAATGAAAACCTGAATGTAGCTTTGGTTCTGGATGAACAGGATCCAGTACATACAGCTTTTATCATAGTATCAGTTGCCAAAATATAGGCAAATATCACTCTACTATTCCCATGCCTGCATGTCAGGTAGGACGCAGGACCCACAGGATGCTCTTGCCCTGTGAAGCAGCAGCTAGGTGCCAGATCACTTCAAATGTTACTAGATGCGTTTGTGTGGGACACCGAATCAAAGTTTTTATGTCACTAAATCACTTTTAAATATGGAATAAAAGAATTGGAAATCCATTTTAAAAATGCTGCCTTGAAACAAAACTATTACAAAAATGTTACATTTAAACTTTTATTATTTTGGTTTGTTTGGGGCTGTTTCTCAGGAGCCTTGAGATCAAAAGGAAATCAGTATGAACCTATGGAATGCTCTGGCCAAGCTACAAGAGCATTTTTGAGGGGAAAAGGTCTTTGATGGGGCAGATTGACTCACCTCGCTAGAGTTCTGCACAACGTGAGGGTTGTATTCAGTCTGGTGTAGTAAGACAGACTCGGAGGATGCAAGACTGTCCAAGGCCAGTGCTAATCTTGCAGCCCTTCATATGTAAAGCTGTATCACAACAGAATGGGTCAGAATCATCTCTAAACTCATCAGAATGAATTGAGGACTTCTGACCTTGCTTCCCCCTCTGGACAGACCTCATCATGACTGCCAGGTCAGGGAAATACAGGAGTCTTACCTGAAGTCAAGAGAAAACCCTTTTCTATTATAAAGTACCGTATTAAGAAGATTGAAAGCTATAACCCTATTGCTTTATACAGTTTACAGCCTCTCAATATTGCATGAATGCCAGTTGCAACTGTCAGAGCTCTTCCCTTATTCTCCTTAATCTTCTCTCATGATGGGATTTGCATATCCCACCTGTGAGTCCATGTGGAAGCTCTTCACTGTCTCCCAACCTCTTTCCCACAG
>NW_010187528.1:452-6158 GCF_000695765.1 Mesitornis unicolor | reverse complement strand
CACAAGGACAAGCCTCTCTTCTATTCCTCATGGATTCTTTTTCATCCACTGTTTTTCCTCAGTGCACTTCTTATTAACAATTTCCCACATATCCTATTTCATATTCCATATATGAAAAGCCTATATTTTATCCAATCAAGAAATATATCTAGAGATAGACTGACACACAGAAGAAGTACATGCTGCAGCTATTGACTCATTTTTGCCAAATGACACACACACAAAAAGAGACCCCAAACTTTCTGGTTAAAGAAATAAAGTCTTAATCAAAATTACAGGAAAGTTTCCAGTGTTTTCTCTCACTGAAGACTTTTTTTTAAAGGAGGCTTCATATCTATAATGGATGTAAAGTATTTTGTGATGTACTAAGTAGCAAATCTAGTTCAGAAGAACAAAATCTGAAACACAGGAGGCTTTCAGCAATACTTTAATGTGACTTGATTTTTTTTCTGGTGTAAATGCCAATTTTTGTTCCCTTGCTTCTTACTCAGCCCTTCTTAAATGTATCTTCATTAGCTTTAGCAAGAGATTAGCCTGTAACAGTCTCAGCATCTGGTGTATTATATGCATTATACTATTAGTACTATTATACATTGTTGTAATATGTAAGCAATACATACTATGTCTCACTGAAGCATTTTAATGCAGGCATCCTCCTCAGATGAATCTTTTTTGGGGCCTGTTTCTTGCACCCTAGGAACCAATCTAAATGCAAAGAGACTGACAGTGGGGTCATTCCTCACCATGGGTCTCATCGTGCAGCTCACTCTGAGCTTCACATCTATATCCATTTCCTTAAAACTTCTCCTTTACAATATTGCAATTGCTGTGGGAGGAAGGGAGCAATGGGTTATTGCAGTGTCATACAACGTAATGCCAGTCACTCACAGGATGATGATGGCAGGTTCTTCATCCGTCCCTTGTAATTTTACATTGCAGCCACAGCTCAGCCAGCAAGGGAAGGACAGAGGGTACCAACTACAGCCAGTTGCATGAACACAGCATCTGAGCAAAGAAGTCTCAGAGTAAGATGATGTTAAAGTGACATTTTGATTGTGATCACCCATTCTGGTCTGAACAGAGGAACTCTGGCAATTTAAGATATTTTTGCCATGCCTTTACTCTCTAACTTGTAAAATGGAATACATTCATTATCATCTCCATGGAATTCTCCTCATCAGAAGCAAAAATCCGATTCAAATTCAAGCTCTTGGGAACTTGACTCCTAAAAATTCACAGTTCACTTTCCTCAATCTGTCTTAGAAGCGGATACAGAAAGAACAGTGCTAGCTTGATTTAGCAAACCAGAGGCTGAAAGGGAATATGATCACTGCCTGTAAAATCATTCCAGGGGGCGTAAGTGCCAGGGAGGGAAAATAACTTTAATTAAAAGGCACATGCACAAAGGGAAAAAAATATATATATAAATTGCCCAATGGCAATGTTAGAACAGAAATCAAACAGAAGTTTCCAACAATGAGAAGAATAAGGCCTGGAACAACTATGCAGAACGGAAGAAGGCAATAGGAGGATGGGTTGAAAGAAACCCCACTGTTTTTAAGATGCAGTTTGATCAGTTTATGGTTATAGGATGCAGTGCCTGCTGCAGCCCTGTACCGTTCTTAAAGTTCCCCATTTATAAAGTAGGATTGAACACTTCAGCTTATTATTTTGTCCAGGAGGAAATACAGTGCATTGGAAATATATAGATGCATTGTTATTCTGCCTTACCTGTGCTCAGTTTGTCCTATCGATAACATCAAGTAAAATCTTGCAAGTAACACCTAATATAGAGTCTCATCTTGCCTAAAAGCTCTCCCATAAGAAACCTAACGCTTCTATTGTCTAGTGTAATCACCTGACACCAGCAGTGATGACCTTGCAGGCTTCATCCAGCACTGGACCCATCAGTCATATTGATTTTCTACTGTGGATAGAATGTAAAACCTGTCTGGCCATGGTTCTTTTGTATCTGGTCTAGACTCTATCTCTGTAAGTCTGTTGAGGATCTACTGCTGAAGACCTAGGAGAAGCTCAGCTATGTATTTCCAGCCATGTAAATCACAGAAGTTTGAACCAGGTGTTTAGAGGTATTGTAAAAGCCAATCCTCGGGTTTACAGCAGCTCACATGCTCGAATTCTTTGCCAAAAACTTTGAGACCTACACCAACATCCAGCCCAGGAGAGCACTCAATCCAGAGCAAAGCAACAGTAAACTGCTTTATTAAGGAAACAGGAAACCCATGCTTTACAGCACCACATTACAGCACAAGCTATAGCATCAAGGCTCTTGCTCGGATTCCCTTACCTCTGATGACTTCCAGTTTTTTGTCTCTTTCACCAAGGTACTTCCAAATGAACAAATAAAGCACTGATTTCACTCCAGACCAGCCTATGACAGAATCAGTCTTAGTTTCCTGTAAGTTCTAATTGTCCATATCCCAAAAGCTCATAATGGACTTCTAGAGACTCACTTCTCTCTGTTAAAACCAAGTCTCTCTTTTAGCTCCACAAACAAATCTCTGCTAGCTGTTTTCTCCTAATCCACAGCATAGCATTAAGGGAGCTGTGGGGACTCCAAATCTATATTGTTTGGATACACCACATCAGGAATCACTTTCGATGTTTGATGTCTCTGTGAGCTAGGAAACCTGCCAACTTCCACACCAGTGATGAAATCTCTCAATGCTGCGCACACTTGTGTGTCTTGCAGCAGAGATTTGAGGAAAATTTTATTGCATAGGATCTTTTCCTGCAGCTTCTACAGAGGCCAGTGGAAAGACTCTCAGGACGTATCATTGCAAGCAAATTAAGCAATACCAGGACCTATTCACAGACTCCGTAGTCTATATTTTTACTATACTGTCAAAATGGTTCCAGGCTGGGTGCTGGCATGGGCTAGTTAACACCTTCTTGCATCATTCCCAGACTGTCTGAGACTTAGTACAAGCCAAAGACCATTTCCAGTACCCAATTTAGCTGCTAAAAGAGTTCATGATTGTGGGGATGCCAGACAGCCTTGTGTGGCCTCGCTCACCTGTGCTGGAGTCAGAGAAAGCCCAAGACCCACCCGTATTTTAATACGACACTGGATACAATCCTAGTTTCATCCTCATCAGTCATCTGACAAACCAGACTCTGTACACCTGTGCTTGCCTCTGGAGAGCTCCTGCTGACTCCACTGGTGAAAAAGCCAAGGTAGACAGGAGGGATTAGCATACATGTGAAGCATGTCCCTACAGATGTGCGCTGGGCACACTCCAAATGTCTGGATACAGATACTGTGCTGGAAGGTAAGCTGTCCAGGGAGTACTTAAAGTCACTGATGTAAGACAATTTATGTTGGAATTATACATGGATGACTTGGACTATTATTTATTATTCTTATGTACCTGTGGCCAAGCATACAGCGAGTTTGTCCTCAGAGCGGAATGCCATCTGTTAGATAGTGCACACTCAATGTGAAATCACAGCCAAGACTGAAAGAAGCTGCAAACACTGAGAACAATCTCTTAACAGAAATCGAGAGTCCTTTCAGGGGTCCCTTCTCCTCCATCAGAAGCATTGAAATTGTATCCAAACCACTAGCAAAATGATGATACAGGGAACCACACTGAGGCTGGCATAATCAGTACATTGTAATAAAACAACTTGGTGGTGACAATGCTTTAGTTTTTCCAGCTTTTCCATCTAAAGGGATCTCAAATATTTTGAGATGCTTTGTTTGGGATTTTTCCTGTACTCACACAGACACTGCAAACTATGATCATCTTCATAGTGCCCCCATGCCTGGGTGAAAGGCAAAAGCTGTTTGATAGCAGCACTTACAGAGCACATAAGAATGAAAATGTGAAGAGTTGTGTTGCATCCCCCTGCCACAGCAGGGAAATGCAGGCTGCAAGCTGGCAGCTACTGCTGCTGAAGTACAGACAGAGCACCAACATCCCTCACAAGCAGCACCATGGGATCCTCTGCAATCCCCATGCAGGCAGAACTGCATACAGTGTACCCTAAAAGAAGCATTTCACCCCAACTCCCTCCCATTCCCAGCTTCTTCACAGATGAGTGCCCAAAACATCCACACGGAGAGGTTAGTGCCACTTCGGGCTACCTACTGAACACACACCATTGCTTCAGCTGAGCCCAGACAAGCCCGTCATGCATGCACGTCCTGCTGGGGCCCAGCATCATTAAGTATTGTGAAGAGGATGCAATCACAGCACAAGACAGCACAGCACTGCTGGAGCCCCCCAGCAGCAAAGTGGGAACATAATCTCTCTGTATGCAATTCAACTCACAGCTCTTCGGGAAGGACAGCAGCAAATTATTTTCCTGCAGCTCCCTGAAAACATTTGTACACCAAGTCACTCAGAAAGTTAAGCAGTCCCTAGCATTAATAGTCCTTACTACTACAGTGGGCAGGAAGATATAAACATGTATATGTATGCCTAACCACATATATAATAAGACAATATACGTGTCTTGATAAATGTATAGATGAAACATAATTGCAGTGATAGACTAGGAAAACTGCTGTCTGCTAGACGACTTTTTATATCAGAAGCTTTTTCTTAGCAAATGGGTGACTTCAAACCAGTGTCAGCCCCAATTCAATTTGTATGAACAGACCTGAGCTCCTACAAGGCAGCTTCTGTTAGCACAGCTATGTCAGAGACAGGCTAGCCGAGTTGTAGAGAAAGGGGAAAGTCCTTCAAAACAGAGATGACAAGTATTCCTCTGTCAGTTAATTGATTAAAAAGCTTCTGATGAGACCATAAAACCATGTCCCAATTAAATAAGGCTCAACCCAACAGTGAGGTGCTTATGACATCCGCTGTAATTCTAAATCGGGTGGCTGCGATATACCTCAATACAATCTATACCAAAAGGAATTAATAATAATTAGACCATTATTTCAAAATGCTACCTAGTACTAAAAGCTGAAATGGAGGCCAAGGATTTGTGCCAAGCAGCCAGAAACCTTCTGGCACTACAGCTGCAGACACCTTGGAGGATAAGAGCCTAAGTTCCCCCTTTCTTCTGGGAAGTTATATGGGCAACAACCATCTTGTACGGGCATCCCTCTCTCTCTTATTAGCATTCTGCTTGCCGTCTCCAAGAGGCAAAGTGACAGAAGTTGGAGCATTCAGACAGCCAGATGCCCTCCACTTCTGCTAGTCCACTACCAAAGTTAACAGCAGGCAGCAAGCACACTAGGCAACACACTCTGTGTTCCCCAGGCCTCAGCCCTCCTGCTCCAGGTTACCTCTGCTGCAGAGGCTGGAGGAATACTGGGCTGAAGTTAACTTGGTAACTTTGATGCCATAACTATTGCTCCAGCCTGAAAACCAGTCACCTTCTCTGGCTGTTTTTGTTCTGCTTGGCTCATGTTGGAGTCGCTCTGCTGCTATTCACTAGAAAGATCCAGTTCACAGGGAAGAGACAAGAACTGTTACATTTAACACCTCAGTGACGAGAGGCAAAAAGCAACTTTATGCCATGCATGCAGGCACCTCGGAGATGAAGTCCTGAATCCCTCCAGCATCTCCCCATCAGCAAGGCCTGCAGATGAGCCCTTGGGCTGACGTGGGCCGCCAGGGCTGGGAGAAGGAGGAGCAACACCAGAGGGGCTTTATCAGCCCTTGCTCGTAGTTGAGCCTCCTAGGCTTCCGGTGGGGGTCACCGTGGGGGGAATGCAGGGGGGCG
>NW_010187528.1:0-211 GCF_000695765.1 Mesitornis unicolor | reverse complement strand
TGGTTTATCCCTCTCTGCCTGCCGGGTGAGGGAGAAGGGGGCTGGAGGGGGCTGTGCTCAGCGGGCAGGCGGTGGAAAGTTTTTTTGCTCCAGAAGAATGGCCCTTTTGAAGCACTTCTGCCCCACTGCACACTGCTAAGCGAAGCCAATCCGCGGCGCCCGAAGGCGCAAAATTTCCCCCCTCGAAGCAGAAAAACACAACACCCCCCCC
>NW_010187527.1:0-1061 GCF_000695765.1 Mesitornis unicolor | reverse complement strand
GATTCTGTGATTAGCAGCGCAGCTAAGCATTCCTCATTACACAAAGGGTTTCCTAGTTGTGACTGCAGTCTCAACCACTTCTGTTAATACTTATAACCTTAACTGCAGGATCCTTTAAGTTTCTGAAGTTGAGTGTGAAACTGAAGCATTCTGGGTAAACACAGATACTGTTTTGTCAGAAGTTGTGTCAGAGAATGCACAGTCCGGTTTGCTGTGTCTTATTTGAGTGGTTGCCTAATTAGAACAAGATTATATATGGTATTTTCTAGTTCTAAGTACTGTTTTCTGCCATAGGCAACATTTCGTTACTAATCACTCCATTATTAGGTACAGCCCCGTGACTTTCCTGTTTGCACACTTTATTGTAGTTCCACTGTTCAGCAGCACTGTTCAGTTTTGCTCTCTGTTATCTGAAGGTCGTCCTTGCTTAGATCTTCCTGTTGATCAGTATTTTTTCTGGAATCCTATACTATAAATAAAGTAGTAAAGTGTCCATTAAACATGCCTGACATTGCTATTTTCCATCTTTTCTGTGACAAATGTTCCATCTTTTGCTAACACAATCTGGCTAGGATTAGGAAATGAAGGCGTGAGTTGCAACCTACGGTCCCTGCTGTCAGGTTTGATTGAGGAAGCTCAATCTGTGACGGTGAGTTATGACTGGGTAAATACAAACCAAAGGGTTGGGTAAGATGGTGAAAGCCCTCAACTGCCAAACACATACAGAATCAGTGCAATATAGACAAAAAAAATGTGGATGCAGAAGCATAAATTTGAGTTTTTCATGATGAAAATACCGACCTGTATCTGTTAAGAGAAGGGGGATGTTAGACTGTGCTGAAGTAATCGAGATACAACCCCGAATGGGAATACAGCACCTTTCGAAATAGGCACCGAGCAATATAGACAAAAAAAATGTGGATGCAGAAGCATAAATTTGAGTTTTTCATGATGAAAATACCGACCTGTATCTGTTAAGAGAAGGGGGATGTTAGACTGTGCTGAAGTAATCGAGATACAACCCCGAATGGGAATACAGCACCTTTCGAAATAGGCACCGA
>NW_010187526.1:18320-20368 GCF_000695765.1 Mesitornis unicolor | reverse complement strand
CCAACTTCTAATATTCTGTGATTCTGTGAATTGAAAATTTACACAGAGAAAACCCGAAGCGTTAGAGATGACTTGCAAATATTTTGTCACTTAAAGGGTACTCATTGTTATTGCAAATTGATAAATGAAGTTTTGAAATATTTTAAATAATGGTATAGAACTCCTTCTTGAAATATAACAACCATTGTGTTTAAAAAATAAATACATAGAAGAAAAAAGTAGAACTACCCTAAATAGGTGTAAGTCAAAATGACTAAGGCAGGCAAAGCTAGACTCTGGAAACATACCCATTGAGGGTGACATTCAGACAACACAATGGACTTGTACAAGAGTAGAGCAGAAACGTCACAATGAGAAGTAAAGATATTTAATCTGAAAACTATGGTAACAGAAGAAAAAAATATCTAACTCCTGTGGATTTTGTTTCCCAAAAATAAAGAAGTAGAACAGTAGTCTTCCAAATAAAGGTTGCAAGGGAAAAACAAACAAAGAAACAAACAAACAATCAAAATCCTAGTAGGATTACCATAAAGTGGGCTAAACTCACAAAACTTGCTAAACTGCAAGTATCACATTGCTGTCTGTATAATCCTAATCCTAATCCTAATTCCTAATCCTATACTTATTTTGAAGAGAAAATTTTGAAAAAGACAATGACCATCTTCAATTAAAGATACAAAACTTTCCAAAATAGTTGCAAACAAGAATATTATTATAATTAGTATTATTACTCTGTGTTAATGAGGAGCACTTGATCTTGAGGCAAAAGAGAGAAAGTGAATGGAGAAAGCAAAAGAGGTGAGGTAGACTAGATGTACACTCTTGGTTTCACGTTCTACTTCATTCCAAAGAAAACAATGTACTTGTTATCGCAGAGGTCTTTTCCAACCTTAATGATTCTATGTTTCTCTGATTCTAAATCCTTTGTTGTCTGCACTGGAGAGAAAGAAATTAACAGTCATAAGAATGATACTCAGTTTCACATCTGAAGCCACCCCAGTTATCTGGTGTTGGAAGAGTCTGTGGACCAACCAACAGTCTGACTAGAAGATCTGAGCTTAACATTGAGTTGCTCATTTGCCTTCATTGGCTTTATTTAGAAACAATTGTGAATAGTCATTACATAGTAATTTAAAAATAAGCATCATCAGAATATTTCATTAATATTTATATTACCATTTACAAAAAAACATGCATTTAGGTAGCAACAAAAAGTTGCCTGTGAATTTCTGAATCTTATTGATAAAACATCAACTTAAATAGTTGTCAAAGAAAGGTCACTAGGAAAATTACCACAATATTCACTGCACTAGACATTTTGTGATATAATCCCATCCTCACTTCTATATCTGTTTTTCAGCTTTTCTCTTTCCCCTCCATTTGCATGTATACACATTTTTCCTGACTACTTAATTAAGCAAGTCAGTAAGTACAATTTATGCTGTAGACAATAATTAGTAAAGAAAGCAGTAACTGGTCAGTCTTTTGGGTTGTAACAAGAAAGAAATCTTAAAAAAATTACACTAGCATTACTACAATTTGTAAAAAGGAACAGTGAAAATGGAAAAGGTAAACAAAAGAAATAGACTATAAAAAGAAATCACAGATGCCCTCGTTTACAGTTGTTTGAGTAACACTGCTGAATAGCAGTGCCCAAAGTGAGATCAGAAAGCATTGAAAAACCAACTTCAGCAAAGGACCCTGCAGCAATTTTCCCAGCCAGTCCTTCTAGACAAAAGAGAACAATGGCTGAGAGTGCATTAAGAGTTCACAAAAGTTTATAATTTATATTCAGGAATGTTTCTGATCTCACACCTCTTCTGCCACTTTACCTCTAGGGCTTTGGTTCAGGAGAAGTCATAGTGAGATTAAAACACGTCCCACAGGGGGTAAATTGTTACAGAAATACAAAAGAAATCTCCTCTTAAATGCAAAAGCCATTCCTGTCTATCCCTCATAGACAAATGAAGTATAGATAATGAAAAACATAACAGAAAGTGTATTTTAGATCCCAGTATGAGAATTTAAACATCATACTTACATTCTTT
>NW_010187526.1:0-18289 GCF_000695765.1 Mesitornis unicolor | reverse complement strand
CTTTCCCTAGAATGGCAGGACTTATATAAGCTTTAACCTTTACGCAGTGGTCTCATTAAATGTGCTGTCTACTTAAAGCTGCTGTGCCAATAAGAATTAATACTGTATTTGCCTGTTCTGTTGATGTACAAATGAAAGTTGGACATGATTTGGATAACAAATTAGTATGGAGTTATCTTACAAAGGATATTCTCCACATGGAAAATTAAGATATCACAAGAAGAGAATTCCGAAAAGTAGCTTATATGTATAAGCAAGTATCCTGTGGACAATGATTCAGACTTTGTGATTTAAAAATAAGATTCAGTAATGAAGAAGAATCACATTATCAACATTTCATAATCAGCACTGTGTTATTATTATTCACTTGATATACTAACAACTAAGCATATTCTACAGAAACCATATTGACAATGCAGAGATTTAACAGCTAATGACTTGAAGGTACAGTCTGAAATCAGTAAATAATAAGCAACATGCAGTAAGCAAATTACCATATTTTTAAACTTCTGTGACACTAACCCATGAAAAATCAAAACCTAATGACATTATTAATAAATAAAGACAAAGAGTTTATTCCCATGCAGTGGATAGTAGACCCACACATCTCCTCCTTGATGTAGAAACATTAGAAAATTGGCTAGAGAAAGTAACTGATCCTCTGAGCTTATCATTGGCTAATTTTAAACAGGTAAAAATATCTTTCCATCTTTGTAGACAAAAGAATGTAACCGATATTGAAACAACATATGATGTATTCCTTGAAGCTTTTCATATGAACACAAGGCCTTTTATTTTCACTTTGCAAAGCTTGAACTAGATCTGTGATGCAAAAAGAGAGAGCAAGAGAGAGATGTGGCTACAAAGGTGCATGCAGACAACTATATGGAAATTACTACACCAAAAATAGCATTGCAGTGGAAAGAAATGCTGCAATACATTTGTAGATAATTATTTGTATTGCATTTACTGTGAGGGGTTTTTTGGTTGAGTCTTTGGTAAAGGGGGAAGGGCTATGGAGATGGCCCACCTCCCGAAAAAGCCCCCCCTTTTCCTTTGCCAGCCCCCCCTCTGACCAGGGCCAAGCCAATCAGTGCCCCTGTGAATTCATGTATTTAAAGGGGGTGCAAGACATGCCTTGCTCTCTCTCTCTGGCACTGGCCCTGACCAGTAAAGCCCCAGGTGCAGTTGACAAGTCTGTCTTTTGCCCGTGACCTGTTTAAGGGGTGAGAATCCCTCCCAGTCCCTAGTCATTTTGACTAGCCCTTTTTTGAGGTATCATGGTGCTCAGTTATGCACTGGGCTTAAACTATGACATTATTCTTTAAATATCTATACATCAAAGAGAGCAAAAGCAATTTGCATACAAAGACAGGTTACTGAAGCATAAGGAAAACTTCTTAGAATTTTCATCAATACATGTTTTCACAGACTTTCAGCAGAAAGTAAAAGGCACATGACAGGGACATAATTGTAAACTGATAATGAATTTTCTTATTTATGTTCACAGTTAACAGAACACTATCAAAGTACCAGGATTCTGTAAAAGTCTCCAGCAACCTTCCTTGTCTCTTTCTGATGTGAAATATTTCTTTCACAATGAGACAATTAATCAGATATCTAAGAATATACATAATTTTACAGTTTCTGTGAATTATGAAATTATAAATTATAAGCCATGTATCTATGCACTGAATCCTAAACCTCTTAATCCTTTTAGTCATTAGTTTCTTGCTGATATGAATTAAAATATAAAGAAATCCAATCTCCTCTAAGTTCCCTGCTTTGAGCTTCTTTAGCAACATAGACGAGAGCAATACTTACAAACAAGATGTCTCTTCTTCATTCAACTTTATGAACTATCATCATACTCTACTTATACCTTCTAAATATTGAAGAAGGTCATGGTACTAACACCTCAAAAGCTCATTAGGTTTTACTCATATAAGAAGAAAAATAGTATATCCTTTTATACATTTCTATGAGTGTGTAAAAATAGAGTATAGACAGAATACAGTGTCTCAAGATTTAACTATCACAATATATCTGTCAAACAGAATATACTGGTTTTACCTAATAGTAATACAAACACAAACCAATGTAATTGATCCTGAATTAGGGTTATGTTATTGAAGAACAATGGTGACTAAAATAATATGTTTAATTTGTGACTGTACCTGTACATTGAACGTCAAGGGATACACTGCTATGTACTGCCCTAAAGACAAAGCCATTTGCATGTGCATAAGTTTCAAAAACACAGTTCTTGAAAAATGTAGGTCTATAGTCTCTCTCATATGATAGATACCAAGAGAAGGGGGTAGCCAGTATCATAGAAATGGTGCAAAGACTCAAGCTTACACATACTGAGACCTTACATCTCCCAGAATGTTTGGATTTATTTTTTTTATGCTTTCATTTTTTTTCATTTTACTGTGAATGAGGAGTTGCTCAGGGCTTCAAATCCTGTCTGTCATCCCAGAGAATGTTACTTAAAATTTATTCTATAAATGTCTTTCCCAAAGCAGGATTTATCTGCAGATTTTTCTTCTTGAAATATCTGTACAAGTATACTGATGGCATTAAGACAGAATCTTAGAAAGCCAACTTCAGGCTCTCCACTCAGATGATTTCAGCCCAAAACAGCTGATTCAAATTTCACTTCTTATTATGGTAAGCTAGTGAAACTCATTACAGTACTGTAGGAGTAAAACACCAGAAACAGAGAGAGATCCAACATTACTTAATCAGGTTATTAAAATTTTGTCTCTTTTCTCTATTGTCACCACTTATTTTTCTGCTGTTTATTTGACAGATGTCAGGAAACACCCACACATAACTTTCATCTCACATCTTGTCTTTCAGATCAACACTGATAAAATCATCCTATTACAAACTTCAACCTAACTGGTCATTTTCAATAATATTCAGGTTGTGTGTATCTGTCTGCCATTTTTTGATAGGAAAAAAAAGGTATTATTACAGACATTTTTACTCTACCAAGATTTATATCAGAGTTATCGATTTATTGTCAACATATCCAATCCAGTGTTGATGGCTTCTGTAAACACTTTCTTCCCTTTCTAATGTGTCCAACCCAGAAATAATGAGTAATCTACACTATCCTCAAGTCACTTTTTACCTCAAGTAGGATACAATAATGTCTGGGTGGACATTTTACAATATTGAGCACTCTTTGTTGCTATAGCTCTTCTTCTGTAGTAAGTGTCCTCTATGGTGTGTTCCTGAAAAGAATAACCAGTCATTTCATTACTCGTGGATGACAGGACCATTCTGGGTCCATTTCTTATATGCCTATCTTAATCAATAACATTAATAAGACATGCTAAAATTACACTCTGACTGCCTTTGGTCCTTTTCAAATTTAAATATAATCTTCTAAAGGAAAACATAAACAAAAGTAAAAACAAGACATAAAAGACCCACTCTTGAAATTTGGGCTAGAACTTCATTAAATCCTCAAGTAATTCTAGAGTCCAAAACCACCACATTAAATGAAGACACATACACAGGCTCTTTTAGGAACATTTTATTAAGTTAGTGGGATTATAGATGAAAACTTGTGGAAGGAGTTGCTTAGCCTACATGGCAAATGCTACTTAAGAATTCTAGTGCCATGTTTTTCAGCCTTTAATTGTACTCTACTGACAGGTAAAGAAAAAAAATCTTTTTTCCTTTCCTTTTCTTCTACTCTTCACTCTTATCACTCCTTCTTCCTGACTCACCTATGTCAGGAAATTTGCAAGAGTATTTGCAATGATGCAAAAAAATAGATCTCTTCAGATTTCTTTCAAGTTTTAGCAAATTCCTTATTATTGCCAAAACTTAGGAATGTTAAGCACTTAATTTTTTAATACATTTTGTGTAAAATCTGTGACTGCCTAAACATGTTTTGGACAACTGACATGAATCTACCTTTGAAAAGAAAACATGTTCAAAAATAGTCTTAATAGGTTGTAAAACCCCAAAAATTATGCTTCACATATTATTAGCCCATTAATTAGCTTTCTGTTATGACTGACACATCCGAAATTAAAGATATTCAATCTAACAATGATTTTAAAACCAAATGGAACCTTCATATAAGAGTAGCTGTAGTAATAGTGTATTAAAAATGCTACAAAATATCTATTAAAAATTGCTTTAAAACATGGTACTATGTGGCTGCACAAATGTGTGCAACCATTTAATTTTGCTTATAAACTGTAAACTAAAGCCTTTGAAAAATAATTGGGTAAGAAAATTACCTGCTTACTTCAGGATGGCTTCTAAATTCCCTGTCTTTCTTACATTAAAATAATGAAGAAAGTTGGGTCTTTTTCCCTCCCCTCCCCTCCCCTCCTGGTTTTGTCCTCAAAGTCAGAATGGAAGTGGATGGATATCCCAGAAGTTATGTGGTCTTCTCTTCTGCTAACAAATGATGCTTTACATAGCGCTTCAGTGATGTGTACAAGTTCACTATGCTACTTATCTCCACTTATCTTAATTGTTTTCTTCTTTTAGAAGCTATTGTTTTCAAAAATTTTGTTTTAATTTGAAGCTACCAAACAATTGAAAGAATTTATTTTTTAGCACTCTTACAGTAAATATCCCCAAGCAATGATGAAGTAGGAACTTTTGAAAAGCAAGACATGAATTTAAGGGTTTTGCCCAACACCTACTGAGGTCAAAGTAAAGATGTCTTAATCACTCCAGTAGGACAGAATCGGAGTTCAGATATTCAATATGAGAACAAATACTAAAATTAGGTTGTCTCTATTTTGTAAATTATAAAGTTCAGGGGTTTTTTTGTAATATAAATTAGCATCACTGTGTAATGCATCTGAAAAGACAGGAATAAGTTCAAGAGGATTTAATTTAATTCCCCTTCAATTAACTTCTAAACAGATATAATAACTTGAAAAAGAAAGTACTTATCAGAAGTAAGAGTACTCATCAGGTCTAATCAGATGTTATTTTTAAAGTTTTTTAAAGAAGAAGTATAAAAAACTGAATAGGGAAATCATATGAATATTGTGGACTATTTAAACAAATCTTATAACTTAAAATTCAGTTTTTCTCTGGCAACCCATGGTCTGATGCATCATAAATGTACAAATACATATTTTCAGAACAGGAATTTACAGTTATTTAACATTTACCAATTCTTACAAACATAAATCCTAGTGACAGGTAAGCAAAGATGCACTGTAGAAAACTCTTCTAGCTGAATTTTTGATAATAAAAGATTGTAAATTGAAAGCATTGTAAATTTCTTACCTTTATCTAAAAGAGAAGTGAAAAAAAATTCTACTGAAGCTTCTTTAATGCACATATGCACTATTTGTAAGCCAATCAAAATTAAAAGTTTAGTCATGTTTGTTTATTTTCCTAAAGATGAAGCAATAACCAGTCACAATGTTCCTTTTATGTTTGTTTTGTATGTTTTCATTTAAGAGTGAAGCATATACAGAAGATTGCCTGCAATCTTGCTGACATAATATCTTCCTCTTGCACATTAATTTAGTTTTGTAACATTCCTGACATGTTTGATCAGAGCTTGCAAAAACCACAAAATTTTATATCACAAAGCACACATATTCATTCTTAAACTATTTATCACTTAGGTAGTTCTTCAGATCCTGCTTCATATACTCAAATGTCTTTTAGAGTTTTCACATTTAGACTGAGAATGTAATTTCAAATGCAAATGAATAAACAGATTTCTAAACAGAATTACTTTCTTAAAAGTCACTTGAGGATACAGCATAAGGTTGGACATGAAATCAAGAACAGCTAAGTCCCAGGCTGAAGCATTAACTGTAAAATATACCTGCAAAAGAGAAAACATCGTTGAGAAATGTTAGCTCTGTTATAACACTTTTAATTGTCTTAAATTGAGATTAACATCACCAGAGGTTAGAGGAAAATGCATATATTTTATTTTATAAAACAATGCAAGTATTAGTATTCAGGTGTAATGGAATTTACTGAGTTTTAAAACTAGTAGTTTTTTAAAACAGTAGCTCAAACCTGGGAACTAATCCAAAGAATATGAAAAAAAAAATGTCAGGAAAGAAAAGCATGCTTTAATACATAGTACCTATATAAACTATTCCCCAGACAACTGAGCAGAAAACTAATAAGAAACCATGGATTTTTATGTGTGGCACAAATCCAAAAATCGAAGGATTGTTTTCAAGTTTGTTTCTTGTTGTATATTAAAAGGAAGCAAGTGTCAAACTTGAAAAATTTATACTAGCCATGCTATCAAGGTACCAATCCATTATGCCTAATATCCTGTATTTTAAATAATCTAGCAAAAGAATGCTCTGGCAAAAGGAGCTATTAACATTTCCTTGTAAAACTTGCCAACCCTCCAACAATTTCAGTTTCAAGAAATTTTTTACACTGAATATTTTTCAGCAGTAAATTTTATGTTCTTGCTATAATAGACTTGCTACCATATACACATGAAATATTTCTGAAGCAATGACTTTCGAATAATATAGTCTCCTAATATTTTTGCCACTTTCAATCAAAGTATTTCTAAAACTGGACACAAATCCACTTAAATCCCATTGGCAGTGTTTTCATAGTATGAAGGAAACTAGGATTAACATAGAAAACTGCATATCTGTTTTCCTGTTTCCATGCTTTGAATTTGATGGCTATAAGCAACGAATGTCCAATGAAGAAAAAAAAGAACCTTACATTTAAATAGGATAAGTGGAGATTCAATCTTTGTTTTGATGTCAGACTTGAAACATAGGATCAGATTCAGTGATATTTCAGTGGAGTTATGTCAATTTATGTCACAGAAGAATCAGACCTATAGATAGCAAAACCTTTTACTATATCATATATTGGTGTAAACAAAACTTTGAAACTGATACCCTAAAAAGTCTTTTTAACTTGAGGTTTTAGGGATCTAAAACCATTTTAACAAGAAACATTTGTTTATTTATATCCAGTGGACATTTCCTTGGCAAACTGAACACTTTCACAAGAATATATCGGTTAGCTTTTCTTGAATTTTTGCAGTTCCCTCCCCAGTCCACTTCTCTTTTTGATTTTCTTTTGTTAAAAGGCCTCATTTTTTCTGTCCTATAATGGCTCACTTAACACAGCAAAAGGAAGACTTTCTACCTTTTTCTTAAAAAAAAAATACTTTTGAAGGTATGATACTTAAATAAACACTTTTTTTTCTCTGTGTTAGTATAATTTCTAAGAATAACTAAGGACCCAGTATGCTGCCATCAAAAAACTCTGAAGTACTGAATAATTTAAGCAAATATTAATTTTGTTTTCTCTCTGTAGTACTGTAGTCCTTGAACAAAAGGAAGAAAAGAGCGAAATATAATTGCTTTTACAATAAAATGTTATCTTAATTTCTTTGTTTTTGGTAGAAAAACTTGGTTTTGGGATTATTGACCACTGCCATGTGGTGTGTCAACGTGCATTCCATCACTCTTAATATTCATGATATTGCAGAATTTTTCCCAAGGAACAAGAAATTAAACAAGCAAGAAGCTCAAGCAAACATGTTTATTTAACAAATTGGACTCATGTGAAAAAAAAGCTCTGGTCATAGTGATTAACATGAGCTTGACCAACAGACATGATATCAAATGAATGTGAGAAGAGGAAAGGAGGAGAAAGATTCAGTCAGTCTGTAGGAAGCTCAGACAGATATGCCCTCAACGAATAGTTAGTTACTCATTATACACATATGAAAAAAAAATAGCAGTTTTTAATGTCTGCTTCATCCTGCTCCATAAATTATTCATCTTAAAGATGAGATATTAACTAAGTTCCTATTTTTTTTCTATACTACCTAACAATGAGATGCGATGGGACTCCAGGAAGCACAACATTTTCCTGAAAAGTTGATTTAAAAAGGTTAAAAAGTACATCTCTACTCCTCAATTTTTCTAATTTACTTTTCTTTTACTTAATTAGGACTCTATCTGAATAATTCTTCCTGATTTAAACAGTATTTAGTATAGGAATAACAATTAATTATATCTGCAAACATGATAAATAGTCATCTATTTTACAAGCCTTATGAGGAGCGGCTAAGGGAACTGGGGTTGTTTAGCCTGGAGAACAGAAGGCTGAGGGGAGACCTCATCACCATATACAACTGCCTAAAGGGAAGTTGTAGAGAGGTGGGTGCTGGTCTTTTCTCCCAGGTGATGGAGGATAGAACAAGGGGAAACGGCACCAAGCTGTGCCAAGGGAGGTTCAGGTTAGAGATTAGGGGGAAGTTCTTTACTGAGAGGGTCATCAGAAGCTGGAACAGGCTTCCCAGGGAGGTGGTGGAGTCACCATCCCCGGATGTATTTAAAGAGTGGGTAGATGAGGTACTTAAGGATATGGTTTAGTGGGTAGACAGGAACGGTTGGACATGATGATCTCAGAGGTCTTTTCCAACCGAGCGATTCTGTGATTTTGCTGTCTTGTACTGATAGTGTTGAATTTCACAGAGAAGCAGAATAAAAGGTCTCTTCATTTATGGGAGACTTCCATTACAAGGTTCTCCAGTGATATGGGATGATCACTTCAGCACTCTCACATTTGAAACTTTCAAATATTTTTTTTTCTTCTCAACATAACTCAAGTCTACAAGAGCTAGATGAAAGAAGTGAAGAGTGAAAATAGTTATGTCCCACACTAGAAAGAAATAATTCCTGTTTTCTGCTTTTAATATTAGTCTCCATAACTCCCAGGCTTGGTGGGAAGGAGGATTGCTAAGAAATTGGATGATTATAGAAAAGACAGTTCCAAGAGCTGGGCTTGATTTACAGCTGTAATAGTTATAAGCACATATGCATTTATGCTTATAGAAAGGCATTTAGAAATTTTTAACACTCTTCCTCTTGACATAATATCTTTCCAAAAGGTAGAATACTCTATCCTGCAAATTATTTTCCTTATTCTATTTAGCACAAGGAGATGCAGTTCATATTTTCCTGATACTGTATATGCAAACCATACAGTGCCCTGATTCTAGACATACTTGTACAGAATTTATTCAGAAATTAACCTATGAAGGTGTACCATTTACCTGATATGACCCTAGGATCAAAGAGAAAATGAATATTGTCATGGTTTAAGCCCAGTGAGCAACTGAGCACCATGATGCCATTTTGTGGACCTAGACAAAAAGAACTGTGAGGGATTTTCACTCACTACTTATGGTCATGGGCAAAAAACAGACTCATCTTAAGGAGAAAAAAAGCCAACAACAACAATTTAATTTGCTACCAGGAGCATCAGGTTAGAAGAGTGGGAGATACAACCAGATTTAAAGTCAACACCTTTTCCTCACCACTCCCTTTTTCCCGGGCTCTGATTTCTTCCTTATTTCTTTACCTTCCCATCTTTGCTCAGTGACACAGGCTAATGGGACTGAGGGTTGCAGTCAGTTCATCCCATGCGCTTCCTGTCACTCCTTTCTCTTTAGAGAGGTAGAGGGGACTTCTTCCAGTCTCCCTCTGCTTCCACTTGGCATCCTTCCAATGGGAGAAAAGTCCTCCACTAAAGTCCAAATGTGAGACTGCCCACAGCTGCAGTTTTTTCCTCATTAACTACTTCAGTGTGGGCTTCCCTTCCACGTGGTGCAGTCCTTCCCACAGGCTGCTTCAGCACACACTGGCAGTGGAGTCACACCCTCTTCAGGGACAGCCACTGTCTCATGTGGATCTGTTCCACTGTTGAATCTCCATAAGGTGCAGACAGGTCAACCTGGGGTCTCTCCATTGGTTGCAGGAGGAACCTCAACTCTGCACACTTCCTTTCCCCATCTCTCCTTTCTTCCTTCACCAACCTTGGTGTCTGCATGTTTGCTCTCCTCACATCCCACAACTTTCTCCACTGCAGGTCTCTTCTGCTGGTTCTTGCAGAGTTCCCAGCTCTCTCAGGCTGCATCTGCAGGGAGGCTTGAGCTTAAGCTGTGGCCAGACCAACCCAGCCCAGCTGAGCCAAGGCCAGGACTGGGGCCACACCAGTCAGGGCCGGGGCAAGAGAGAGACTGGACATGCACTGTGCCCTTCTTAAATACATCAATTCATAGAGGTGCGGATTGGCTTGGTCCTAGTCAGAGGTGGGGCTGACATTGGAGTCAGGAGAGCTTCTAACAGCTTCTTACAGGGCTACCTCCATAGCCCTCACCAGTTAGGAAAAAAAAATAAAATTCAAAGCATCTCACAGAAAAACCAATACAAAAACCCAGACAGGGCACCTATCATAACAGGAAAACAAATCACCCAAACAGTTGTAGAGAAGCAAAGTGAGATGTTGAAGTAACACTACCAGGTTTTTTCCTTTGTTTTACAGGGAAACAAGATGACAGACTAGGGCCATCTAAATCACGCATTACTATGTATTTAGTCAGAAAGGCTGAGTGAAATATGGTAGTAAAGCATAGCAAAAAAGAGTAAGTGAAGGCAGAAGGAGGAAATGCAGCATCAACTGACACCTATCTGACCTATCCACAAAATTATACTACTTCTGCTATGTTAACATCAACATTCATTGAAATCATCAAATAGCAAACCCTACTTAGAGTGACAGACCATCACACTACAACTATTTTACTGTTTTCTGTAATTTCATTTTGTAACACAAAAGGCTCTAAAACCTCCAAATGTGAGTACAACTGTCTGACCCTGATAGTACCAACAAGAAAGCCTTATCCCACATCTGCAAGGGGGATGTTGGTCTTGAGTTTATTTCTTAAACCTTATCTCATATGGCAAGAAGTAGTAAAAGAACATAAATGAAAGTGTTAATAAAAATTCTTGGTATTTTTCTTTAGTTTGTTTTTTTCTGTTTGTTTGTTTATTTGTTTTAAAAATATCTGGTTTATGTAACAAAAGGATAAAGGAGTGTGCCTAGAATCATGCACAGTAAACTCCAGAAATGCGGGAGCTGAATTCATTTAAAATTTCAGTTCCTTCTGTAAGAAAGTATTAGCTGAAGACAAGCCAGGAATGAGCAGGACACTTGTCATGGTGAGAAAGTCCACAAAATATCTTTTATCTGGCAGAATTCTGAAACCAATTTGCTGTGGATCTAAGGTAATGTTATCAGTGAAAATAAAGTATGAGAAGATGTGCAGGCAGCTATAAGAAAAAACTCACTGTAGCACCTGCTGAATAAAACACTTGAAGAAGAAGTTGCACATTGACTTTACACAATGATCACCAAAGAAAACAAGTGTTGTTGCAATTCAGCTGTCCCTTAGGAAACTGACAGTGAAGCAATTTATCCATGGTGTTAGGATGTTAAATTTCATCACTGGATTGAAATGGTAGGGTCATCAAAAGCACACAATGATTAGGATAGAATTCATGAGAGGCTGAGTTGTCTACTCCATGACTTAAATCTCATGGGTGGAACAAACTGCAGGCTTGGTACAGTTTTCATAGCTTAAGGTTGCAATCACTAGTTGCTACTATCAGTAATTGCAAATATTTTCTTTTAAAGAGGATTAGTCAAAGGTCTGTAGTGGAATGAAAATATTTACAGAATTTATATGGGTTAAAGAAAAAATTATGAAAGAAGTTTTGCCATAGGTCAGTTCTGGAAAATTGATTACTTAGTCTAGTTGACAGTAAATTGAATGTGTTGACATGTGATGTCCATGAAGTACTGCTGGTTGAAAATAGGAAATGTTTTTATAACGGTGTAGAAAACAAAAAATTATCAGCTCCATCACACTCAACCACTTTGATAATCCTAATTCAACCTAAAATCTTTTAATGCAGTTACCATTATATGTCAATCATTGCTATTCTTGGGCTAAATCTTGCTAGTTAATCAATGCATGACATAAAGCCAGCACTCACATAGCTTAATTTTTAAAGTTCTGCTGCCTTTGTATACATAGAAGCCAGATATCAATACCTGAAGAAATGCTGTGTGAAACTTTTGTTCTATGATATAATTTTCTTTAAGTATAAATGCTTATCTACAGGAGTGTAACTCATTTCATTCTTTAGATTTCCAATATAAAAATGCATAGGACAGAAAAAATTTAGATAAGCCAGGCAAGGACAGATGGGTTAAGATTTGGGAGTAGAGAACTTTCTGCATGGCATCTGTAGTTGTTTCAGGAGTAAGGCTTATACAGAAATGTAAAAGACAGTAAATGACAAATATCCAGAGGACATTCACTCTCTCTGTCAATACCCTACTGGAGGGTGAATTGTAAAAGCTTGTTGTGTTAATGTTCAGTATGCAGTCAGGAGTAACATATACTATAAGTGGAGGCTCTTCTCATATTCTAAGTGAAGGATTGTTATGCAAATTAAGCTATACTAAATCAAAGGGAAGTGCCCTATAAGACTCTTTTATGCGACAAAATGAGAGACTTAGAAAGTCTGGAGAACACCTAACAAAAATATTATGTATTCTCGTCATCTGAAAGCAATGTAACATGCACATCCCCAAAGGCAATCTGTCAGTGCAGAATAGAAAGCAGTGAGATCTGAAGTGAGTCATTCACTTTAATCAATACCATTCACAATCACATGTGCCATTTCTCCAAGTGTTATTCGGCCTTATCAGTTGAATACTCAATGCATGTATGATCCTCAATTAGACAAATATAGCTGTGTCTTACAGACAAGGCATAACCATAGAAATTAGACATGAACTACTTGTATGAATGTAAATAAACCTGAAGAATGCGTATGAAGGAAATATTTTTAACTTAAATTTACTTACTCACTTATATTCAGAAAATTAATGAATATCTTAATGAATGTGTTGCATGAATATGATATCACAAGCTTGCTGTATGGTTTAGCACTTGTTTTGACAAGTTATGTGTTAAATGAGCCTATACACATCTGATTGAAGGAGAGCAGGTAAGGCAACAGAACCATCTTATGGAGGATACCTTTTTAGAGCTAAAACAACCTGAGCAGCTTCAGGTAGTTTTTATATTTGAAAATAATCCTTCAGATAAAAATAAATTACCAGAGATTATTAATAAGATGACAAATTTACAAAATTGTTGAAAGTTGAAGGCAACTCTGGAGGTCAGGTAGTCTAATTCTCCTGCTCAACCAAGGACATCTAGATCAGGTTGTTTGGGGCTGTAGCTAGTCAGTTTTTTAATGTCTTGAAGGATGAAGACTTCACAACCTCTCTGGCCAACCTGTTCTAGTGAGGAAACACCTCACAGTAAAAAAAAATAAAATATTCTTATGTCTCAGTGAAATTTCTTCTATTTCAGTTTGTGCCCATTACCTCTTGTCCTGTCACTGATCAACATGGAGAAAAGTTGTCTCTCTCTTCTTTGCACCCTCTCATCAGGTATTTATACAAATGTTAAGATCCCACTGAGCTTTCTTTTCTCCAGGCTAAAGAATCTCAGCTGTCAGCCTTTCCCCACAGGAGGGATGCTGTAGTTCTTTCACCATTGTTGTGGCCCTTCACTGGACTCACTCCTGTAAGTTCATGTCTTTCTTGTGCAGAGGATCCCAGAACTGGGCCCAGCATTCCAGATGTGTCTCACCAGGGCTGAGTAGGGAAGGATTACCTCCCTTGACCTGCTAGCAACATTCCTCCTCATTTTGCCCAAAGGGCTGTTGGCCTTTTCTACTGCAAAGCGGCTTTGCTGTCCACCAGGATACTCAAGTCCTTCTCTTTAGAGAAGGCTCTTCAGAGCCATTTTTCAGTCAATCACCCTCTAGCATGTACTCATCCCTAGAGCCTTTCCTCTCCTATAGCAGAGATTGGTATTTTCCTCTATTGAGCTTTATAAGGTTCCTGTCAGCTCCTTTATTCAGTATGTTGAAGTGTCCCTGAATGGCAGCAGAAACATCTGCTGTGTCAGTCACTCCTCCCAGTTCTGTGTCATATGCAAATTTGTTGAGGGTGCACTATGCCTCATCATCCTGATCATTAATGAAGATGTTAAACAGTATTTGACCTAGTATCCACCTATGGGACACAACACTAGAGAATGACCTGCATAGACTTCATGCCATTCATCACAACTATTTGAGCACATTAATTCTGTCAGTTTCCAGGCCACCTCACTGCTTGCATATCTGTCAAATAGTAGAGTGATAGATCTTTGGGGATGTTCAGGATACAGTCTTGAAAACTCTGATAAGACAAGCTAAATAACATCCACTCTTCTCTTTTCATCCATGAAGCCAGCATCTCATCACAGAGAGCTATCAGGCATTGTTTCATTTCACAAATCTATGTTGACTGCTCCCAATCAGTTTCTTATCCTTTAAGTTCTAGGAAATGGCTTCCAGGATTATTTGGTCCATTACCTGCACCACAGTTGAGGTGAAGCTCATGGCCTTGTAATTCCCCAGGTACTTCTTGACCTTCTTGAAAATAAAGGTGACATTTGCTCTCTTTTATTCTACAGTAACCTCTCTCAGTCTCTGTGAACTATCACAGATAATTTAGAGTGGCCTCTCAATGATATCAACCAGCTTCTTCAGCACTCATGGGTACAGTCTGTCTCCTTCCATGGGCTTGTGTATATCCAGTTTGTTTAAGCATTCTCTAACTTGGTCCTCTCCCACAACTTAAACTGCAGATGGGCTTTGACTTTCCCAATACCGTCTGTACATGTGACAGGCTCAAACTTTACAAAAAGAGATACAAATTGGAACTTTAATGAATTATTTTAGAATACTTTAAATTTTTCTAAAGATCACGTGGTAAAGGGAAAGCTGTAAAATATGGCAGAGCTGTCAATTTTAGGTATATGAATCACGGAATCACAGGATCACAGAATATTAGGAGTTGGAAGGGACCTCAAAAGATCATCTAGTCCAATTCCCCTGCCAGAGCAGGATCACCTAGACTACATTGCACAGGAATGCATCCAGGTGGGTTTTGAATGTCTCCAGAGAAGGAGACTTCACAACCTCTCTGAGCAGCCCGTTCCAGTGCTCTGTCACCCTTACAGTAAAAAAGGTTTTCCTCATGTTCAGATATGAATCTGTAGTAAAGGGAAAATCATACAAAATAATATTTTTTACACTATTCAGTTAATGTCATAGCACTGCTAACACATAGTTTCAGCACTGGTGAACAAAAAATGCCATTCAGTAACAAGATATCTTATAAATAAGATTACAAAACATTTCAGTATTTTTTTAATATCTTTCTCTGAAGTCTATGACATCAATGACTGGAATTTGGACAACAACAACAAAAAACCTTTTGAGATCTTTTTGACTATCATAATTATGTTTTCTATTTCTCTTGCATATCCTAAAATGAATAAATGAGGTAGCCACAAAATTAGACTATTTTCTTCTTTATCTTCGGTGTCCTCACTCTTTTAAAAATTGTAAACATGCTTGTAAAGTAAGAATATAATTACTTAGGTGAACAGGAAAACCAGACAATATTCTTCTACAATGTTTCATGCAGAAATTTTCCTATGAACTGGTTAGGAACATAGATTCCTGTCAAATGCTCTGTTTACTTTTCATGTCTCCATTCTGGACCCAGCATTGTCCCATCAGAAAAATGTTATTCAGCATCATATTTCACATGTAAGCATTCAATGTTTAAAGTGTATAATACTCAAATCCTGCTGCTCTGGCACCTGTCTCTCTCGCTCTCTCTCTCTGTCAGTTTTGTTTCAAAGATACATGCTTACAGGTAACAATGCTATCTCCTCTCTGCCTACACAAATAAATATATCAACAGATACAGATACATTAGTTTGTAAAGTATCTCTGGGACGGTTTCTAAATAATCAATTATATCTACCTAATATATTCTCCAGCTTTTCCTCCAGCATGTTGATTCCATGAGTTGGTTCACATGATAAAAATCCATTTTTACGAATTATAACTTCAGTAATTCAGCCATTTCACTTAAGGCTTTTGGATTAAATTCAACATTTTCTCTTTTAGGCATCCTGATCAGCAATGTGTATAACATCAGCAGTAGATATGCATGAACCTCAGCATTACACATTTTCTTTTATGCCAATCAAACACAACAGGTACCAGAATTTTCAAAGGTGGATGTTCAAGTTGAAAGGAGGTTGTAGTGAGGTGGGGATCGCTCTCTTCTGTCTCATAGCTAGTGACAGGACAAGGGGTAATGGCCTCAAGTTGCACCAGAGAAGGCTTAGGTTGGATATTAGGAGGAAATTATTTTCTGAAATGGTTGTCAAGCCCTGGAACAGGCTGCCCAGAGAGGTGGTTCAGTCACTGTCTCTGGAGGTATTTAAAAGATGAATGGATGTCTTGCTCAGGGACATGGTGTAGGCCTTAGGGCTGGTTTTCTCATATTTTCCAACTCATAAGGTCTCTCTCATTTATTTTCTTTCTCTTCCCTTCTGGGAAGGGGAGAGGGGTTAATGGAGAGCATCTGTCTCGCTAGTCCAGCCTTAAACTGCGACATCTAGTAGCACTGTCACTGTTTACTGCAAGGGGGTTGGACCAGATGATCTTTAGAGGTCCCTTCCAACCCAATACATTCTATGATTCTGTGATTCTATGAAATAACAGACTAGTCATTCCTCAGATCTAGTGTTACATTAATATTTGAAATAAGAATTTATAATAGATTAAAATATACATATGTTAAAAGATGATCAAGTCCCTGATGAACAGTGTTCTCTTGCATCTTCTGGGAAGAGGGAAGGAGAGGATAAGGATCTTACCCTTAAATTCATTTTTTTCTACTTTACAGAAAATATTTAAATATTCACTGGCTTGGGTCGCAGTCAGTTAACTTTGGTGGAATATGTTGTCTCTGTGTATATTTTTTATTGGCAAAACAGTCCTAGCAGTAGAAAGAGATCATCATCTGTAGAAGAGTCAAGAAGTTGTTTTAGTCTCTGTATTATGGATGTTTTTCTTGGGGAATGTCCACTACCTTCTTACTTATACAATTGAGAACGATCAGCTCCACCAAAGCAAGTCTAATTGGTGTAAAAAAACTCTGGGTTCCTAATATAGATTCAGGCTACCTAATGGCCGTTTATTTCAATAAACAATTAACTCTACAATATCAACCTGAAATTCTGAACCTAGAAGATAATTGAGTTTACATCCTTCCCTATGTGGAATAACATTTAAGGCCATGCAGGGTGTTGCAACATAGTTTCTCTTCACAGAACAGATACTTCCATAAATCTGAGCCTGTAGAGTTATGTTCTTCATTTTATCTTCTTAAACCTGAAAAATTATACAACATATTTTATAAAAACCTGTAAGGAAGTAATTTTGGACTGAATTAAATGTAACATCATGACTCTCTGGTCCATCATGTTATGTATGATGTCCTGAACTGTTTGATTTTTTTTTGATGCAGAAAAAGTAGCAAGATGTGATAGATTTATTTGGGACTACAGGACTAAAAAAAAAAACAACCAGAACATCAGATTTATGATCATCAGGAAACAGCAAAAGACTTGTTTTAGGATTGCTTCTGAGGTGATGAGAAAATTCTAATCATTGTATATGCTTCATTCTGCTTTTTTTTTTCTTCTTTTTTTTAACATAGTCAGAGGTCTAATTGCCCATTGTATTTACATGATATTTCTAAATTCTCTGATAAAAGAACAGGCTTATTTTTTTAACTTTTTTAACCTGTTTCGCTTTGACTTATATCTAATCCCTTAAACTGAATTCTGAATCTTAACTCTGCACAAGTACCTTCCTTTGACCTTTCTTCATGTTTCACACAGGGGTTTTTGGAAGGAATTTCCAGGAGATTAGTATGCAAAGTCATGCGTCAGAGAGATGTGCATTGCTCATCTCAGAGGCCCAGAGATACTTCCAGGAGAAACTCACACTATTCCTGGCTGCTTCTCATGTGTTAACAGAGATAAAAATTATTACAAACTACTAAACTAAGTTTCAAAGATACTGCACTTTCTTGGCAAACATACTGAAATTGAGTATTTCTTACAAAAACTCTTTTTATGCAATCTTTTCATTGCAGTAAGCCTTTAAGGCCACATTGCAGAGTAATATGTATTTCAGTCTTCAATAATTGCCCAGGTGGCCAAGAAGGCCAATGGCATCCTGGCTTGTATCAGAAATAGTGTGGCCAGCAGGAGTAGAGAGATGATTGCCCCACTGTACGCAGCACTGGTGAGGCCACACCTCAAATACAGTGTTCAGTTTTGGGCCCCTCACTACAAAGACATTGAGATGCTGGATCATGTCCAGAGCAGAGCAAAGCAGCTGGTAAGGGGTCTGGAGAGCAAGAATTATGAGGAGTGGCTGAGAGAGTTGGGACTGTTTAGCTTAGAGAAAAGGAGACTGAGGGG
>NW_010187525.1:0-3283 GCF_000695765.1 Mesitornis unicolor | reverse complement strand
TCGAAAACCAAAATTTGAGACCTTCAAAATATGGGATGCCCTCAAGAATCTGAAATTTGAGGCCTAAAATTTGAGACAACCTCAAAAATCTGAAATTTGGGGGCTTAGAAATTCGAGACAACTTCAAAAATCTGAAATTTGAGGCCTCCAAAATTGGGGACAACCCCAAAAATCAAAATCTGGGGGCTTAAAAATTTGAGACAACCTCAAAAATCTGAAATTTGGAGGTTTAGAAATTCGAGACAACTTCAAAAATCTGAAATCTGGGGCCTCCAAAATTGGGCACAACCTCAAAAATCAAAATTTGGGGGCTTCAAAATTTGAGACAACTTCAAGAATCAAAATTTGGGACTGGCAAAATTTAGGGACAACCTCAAAAATCAAAATTTGGAGGCTTAGAAATTTGAGACAACTTCAAAAATCTGAAATTTGGGGCCTCCAAAATTGGGGACAACCTCAAAAATCAAAATTTGGAGGCTTAGAAATTTGAGACAACTTCAAAAATCTGAAATTTGGGGCCTCCAAAATTGGGGACAACCTCAAAAATCAAAATTTGGAGGCTTAGAAATTTGAGACAACTTCAAAAATCTGAAATTTGGGGCCTCCAAAATTGGGGACAACCTCAAAAATCAAAATTTGGGGCCTCCAAAATTTGGAAGAACCCCAAAAATCAAAATTTGGGGGCTTAAAAATTTGAGACAACCTCAAAAGTCGAAATTTGGGGCCTAGAAAATTTGGAACAACCTCGAAAACCAAAATTTGAGGCCTTCAAAATATGGGATGCCTTCAAGAATCTGAAATTTGGGGCCTAAAATTTGGGACAAGCCCGAAACAAATCAAAATTTGGGGCCTAGAATTCGGGACAAGCTCAAAAATTTGAAATTTGAGGCCTCCGGAATTTGAGACAACCTCAAAAATCTGAAATTTGGGGGATTTGGTGGCCGTACCGGACTCCTCGGCCTCGGAGGAGTAATCCTCGTCGCTGTCCTCCTCCTCCTCCTCGTAATCTTCCTCCGAGGGGTTGAAGGTCTCGTCCTCCATCTCTGACTCTGATTCGCCCACCTCGGCGTCGCTGCCCTGGGGACGGCCAATGAAAAGGAGGCGTTAACTTTGGGTCATTTAAAGTTTGGGACATCACCGATTTGAAATTTGGGACCTAAAATTTGGGACGACCTCAAGAAATGGAAATTTGGGACCTAAAATTTGGGACGACCTCAAGAATCTGAAATTTGGGGCCTCCACAATTTTGGACACGCAAACTTTGGGGCCTTCAAAATTTGGGGCAACCTCAAAAAATCTGAAATTTGAGGCCTTCAAAACTTGGGAGAAGCCGAAGAATTTGAAATTTGGGCTTCCGAAATTTGAGACAACTTCAAAAAGCTGAAATGCGGGGTCTCCAAAATTTCTGACCTCGAGGAAAGTCAAAATTTGGGGTCTAAAATTTGGCATAACCTCAAAAATCTGAAATTCGGGGTCTCTAAAATTGGGGAAAACCTAAAAAATCTGAAATTTGGGGCCTAAAATTCGGGATAACCTCAAAAATCTGAAATTTGGGGCCTAAAATTTGGGATAACCTCAAGGATAAAAATTTGAGGCCACCAAAATTTGGGACAACCTCAAGAATCTGAAACTTGGGGCCTCGAAAATTTGGGACAACCCAGATTTAGGACATCCAAAATTCGGGACCACCTCCAAAAATCGAAATTTGGGGCCTCCAAAAATTGGAACAACCTCAAGAATCTGAAATTCGGGGCTTTCAAGGTTTGGGACAACCTCAAAAACGAGGGATTTTGGGCCAGCAAATTTTAGGACCCAGAAGTGGGCGGGGCTTACCTCGCCCTCAGGCTCGAGGAAGGACCAACCCCCTTGCTCAAAGAAGCCCTCGGGGTCGTCCACGATGGTCTTCATGATCTTGGTCCAGTTGAGGGATTGGACGCCCTCTGTGTATTTGAGGTCGCAGGAGCTGGAAGAAAAATTTACTGAAAAATCGCAAAATCTGAAGGAAAAACCACAAAGTTTTGAGGGAAAACGCCAAAATTTCGGCCAAGAAACTGAATTTTTGGAGGAAAACCCACAAAATTTTAAGATTAGACCTCAAAATTTCAAGGGCAAACTCAAGATTCCTTGAAAACGTCAAATTTTGGAGGTAAAACTTCAAAATTTGGAAGGAAAACCCCAAAATTTTGGAGAAGAAACCTAAATTTTAGGGCAGGACACCCCAAGTTTTGCGATTAGACCCCCAAATTTTGAGAAGAACTTCAAGTTTCCTTAAAAACTCCAAATTTCAGAAATGAAACCTCCGAATTCGGAAGAAAACCTCCAAATTTTGGAGAAGAAACCGAAATTTTGGAGAAGAAACCGAAATTTTAGAGAAAAACCACAGAATTTTGAACAAGAACCTTAAATTTTGGAGGAGAAACCTCAAAACTTTGAAATTAGAACCCAAAACCTTGAGCAGAACCTAAAATTTTAAGGCCAACCTCAAGATCTTTGGAAAACTCCGCATTTTGGAGGTGAAACCTCAAAACTTTGAGTAAAATCCTCCAAATATTGGACAAAAAACCCAAATTTTAGTGGCGAAAACGCGAAATTTTGAAGGAAAACCCTAAACTTGAGAACCCCCAAATTTCGAGAACCTCAAGATCTCTTGGAAATTCCAAATTTGGAAGACGAGACCTCAACGCTTTGAAATGAACCCCCCGAATTTTGGAGAAGAAACCTAAATTTTCTGGGAAAACCACAAAATTTGGGGGAAAATAGCAAAAAATTTTAAACGAGATCCCTAAATCTTGATAGAGTAGCCTCAAAAACGCTGAGAACCCCAAATTTTGAACAGAAACGCTACAGTTTGGAGAAAAACCTCAAAATTTTGAGGGGAAATGCAACATTTTGAGGGAAAACCACAAAATTTTGGGGAAAATACAAAAAAATTTTAAACAAGAGCCATAAATCTTCATAGAGTGGCCTCAAAAATGTTGAGAACCCCAAATTTTGAA
This sequence comes from Mesitornis unicolor, assembly GCF_000695765.1. Taxonomy (NCBI): domain Eukaryota; kingdom Metazoa; phylum Chordata; class Aves; order Mesitornithiformes; family Mesitornithidae; genus Mesitornis; species Mesitornis unicolor. Next base: position 287 of record NW_010187525.1, on the reverse strand, counting down.
CAGAAACGCTACAGTTTGGAGAAAAACCTCAAAATTTTGAGGGGAAATGCAACATTTTGAGGGAAAACCACAAAATTTTGGGGAAAATACAAAAAAATTTTAAACAAGAGCCATAAATCTTCATAGAGTGGCCTCAAAAATGTTGAGAACCCCAAATTTTGAACAGAAACGCTAAAGTTTGGAGGAAAGCTTCAAAATTTTGAGGGGAAACTGCAACATTTTGAGGGGAAACCACAAAATTTGGGGGAAAATACCGGAAAATTTAAAACAAAACCACAAATCTTCAT
>NW_010187524.1:0-4566 GCF_000695765.1 Mesitornis unicolor | reverse complement strand
TTCCCACCCCCCAATCCCCATTTCTGGGGATATTCCCCCCCATACATCCTCATTTTTTTTGATATTTCCTCATCCCAGCACTCCCATTTTTGGGGATATTTCCCCATCCTCATTTGGGAGATATTTTCCCCCACGTGGGCTTTTCAGGCCTTAAAAAAACCAACTCAAAAATACACTATACAGCAAAAAAACCCCAATAATTTAAAGCGATGCAAGGACCACCCCCCATATATATTTATTTCAGTATGAGATCTTGCACCCATCTTACCTATTTCATCAGGGTTCGGGGTGCGGTTTGCTTGCTGGGAAAGGAGGTTTTTTCAGCCGCTGTCACGATGTTACCTGCCGGCACACCCCTGACAAACAAACCCAACAGCTGCTGGGCTGAAACCGGCCAAACAGGCCCGGAAAAAAAAATAACATATATATATTCACATATATGTATATCTCCCAGTGCCCTTTAGATGACTGCTGGGCAGTTAGAAAAGTTTTCTGTATGTACGTATGTATGTATGTGTATGTGACATATACATTGATTCCAGCTCAAAACCAGCCCAATAAGCCCAGCAAAAAATAAATAAATATATATACACACACAATTATTTTTCTTCTAATCACCTTTTCCTTTGGGTAATGGCATTGCTGCTCATGGAGGTGCCAGGAAAACCCCTCTGCAAGTGGGACCTGGACCCCAGCATTGCCAGGGAGAGAGTTTTATCCTTGCAGTCGCAATATTTGGGGATGGGGAGATGCTCTGCAACCTATTTTGGGGGGCTGGGTAGCAGCAAAAGCATCCCAGCAGCAACCATAAAAACTAAGCTTTTTTTCTGCTTGGTTTTTATTTTTCCAATTACACCCCACAACTGGCTGTGGCACCCCAAGTACAGCTCACAGAATCACAGAATCACAGAATCACAGAACGTTAGGGATTGGAAGGGACCTCAAAAGCTCATCCAGTCCAATCCCCCTGCCGGAGCAGGAACACCCAGATGAGGTTGCACAGGAAGGCGTCCAGGCGGGTTTTGAATGTCTGCAGAGAAGGAGACTCCACAACCTCTCTGGGCAGCCTGGTCCAGTGCTCTATCACCCTCACTGAGAAGAAGTTTCTTCTCAAATTTAAGTGGAAGTCAAATTTAAGCTCCACCAAGGCCACAGCACCCCGGCATGTGCATGAACCAGCCTGGCACTCACGAGTACCCACAGTGCCAAAAAGCTCCCCACCATGCACCAGAGGAATGTTAAAGTAAGTTAAAAAGAATAAGCTAAAAAGAAAAACACCCAAACCCCACAGAAGATGGGGAGGAGCAGGGTGGGGGTCACCCACCTGGGATTTAATCCTGCCAAAGGGACTTTTTTCATCAAAGAACCAAAATTTGCTCCCCTTCAGGCCAGCACCCCTGAGAAATTTGGGCAAACGCCCTATTCCCCCTCCCCTCTTTCCCAGTCCCTAAATAACGCCCCCTCCCGGCTGATGGAGCCCAGCCGGGCCCGCCCTGCCCCACCTTGCCAAACCAGCAACGCCCAGTTTAAAATGCAACCCCGCCCCAGTAAAAAAATTACACACACTCCTCCCCGTGTAAGAGCTTTGCCCCCCCAGTAAACCTTTACACTATAGAACTCAATAGACCTGTTTTTACAGGTGTGAACAGAGAATTTTTCAAGGAAATTTCAATATTTGGCATTTAAATATCTGCAGATTTACACAATATGTGATATTTATGTAATACATGGTGTTTCTACAATATCTGATGTTTTGATGATATGATACTTATTTAGGCGATGCAACTTGTATATTCTATGGAGTAGAAGTGATGTGTGCGATGTATTAAAAATGTATATTATATATTATATTACATATTCTTTCTGTGTGTATTTATGGAGCTCTGTGGCATTGGCTGTGCTGGAGCCGGTCCGGAGATGCCCTCTGCTGGTGTTCTCCTAGGGAAGGCTCTGGGACATCTCCGAGATGTGTCCCACCTTCTCCAAGGGTTGTCCCACCTTCTCAGGAGGTTTTTCTGGGGAGACCTCGCAGTGAGGCACCCAAACCTGATGTCCCTGGCACGGTGCAAGGATGCAGGGAGCAGCTGGGCTGCTTTTGCTTGCAGGTCTCCAACCAAAAACGCCTCGGAGATGCACAAACCTGCATGCAACAAGGATGCAAGTGTGCAGGGTGTGCATTCATTCGCCCATGCAAATCTCTCTGCACCCGTGCAAACCCCCCCCGCACCCATGCACCCCCTCTGTACCCATGCAAACCCTCCTGCAAAACCCTCCTGCACCCATGCACCTGCCCTGCACCCATCCAAATCCTCCCCACACTCATGCAAATCCCCCTGCTCCCATCCAAATCCCCCCTGCACCCATGCAACCTCTTCTGCACCCATGCAAAGCCCCCCTGCCCCCATGCAAATTGCCCTGCACCCATGCAACTCCCCCCTGCATCCGTTCCCATGCTGCACCCAAAGGCACCCTCGCTCCGGGATTTTTGCAGGTCTTGTCCCCAAATCCCCTTTTTTCCCAGTTTTTCTGGGTGCACCCCAAAAATCCCCACCTCGGGGAGACCCCAAACCCAGGGGGTATGGATCCGGGGGGAGGAGGAAACGCAAAGCCAAGGTCACTCAAGGTGACTCCCTCCCGTCCCAGTCTCCCGTGGGAATTCCCAGGTAAAACCAGTTCGGCCTTAGCCCAGGATAAACCAGTTTAACCCCCAGCCTGACACAACTTGCCCGCATCGCCCTGAAACCTTCCCAACCTCCCTGTATTACCCAGTGGGTGTTTTGGGGGGAAAAGACAGTCTGGGGGGAAAAAACAGCTGGGTTTGGGGGAAAAAAAGACCTTTTTGAGGAAAAAAAAAAGACCTGTTCGGGGAAAAAAAAAGACATTCTGGGGGACAACCGGCCGGGTACCAGCACCATCCCCATTGCTATCGGTATCGTGGAAAATCCATTAATAAACTAATTCCCCCTTTTCCTCCTGGAAGAGCCACTTTTAATATTAATTTTTATCAGAATTAGGATTAGATTTTAATTTTTTAAAATTTTTTTTTTCTTTTGCAGCCAACCTTTTGATCTCCCAAATCCTACCCGAGCAGCGGCGGGACGGGAGGCAGCCACGCCGGGATGCGTCGCGGGTGATTCGGTAAGCGATATATTCATTTTTTAACTCCTTAAAACCACCGCCAAAGTTACTTTTCTTAAAAAATGCCACGGTTTTAGCAGCAGTTTGACGTTTTACAGTGGTTTTGCAAATGGTGCCCACCAGCATCGCATGGGCCCAGGTCCCCACGTTGCAAATGCACCGCAAATTGCAATTGCATCTCATATTGCAAATGCAATTGTATCGTATATTGCAATAGTATCGTGTATCGCAATTGCAGCATATCTTGAAATTCCATCACGGATTGAAAATGCAAGGCTAATGGCAAACACATCACACATTGCAAATGCATCACATACACACGCGTCTTCCCCTCCTGCAAAATTTCTCTTTGCAACTAAGGAAATACCATCCTGAATAAAAAAATCTGCAATAAGGAGAGTGCGTGTTTCACCCCCTGCAAAAAAAAAAATGCCTTTTTTTTGGGACGGAGCACATCTTCCCCCTGCGATAAAACTTGCTTTGCAAGGATGGGAGCGCGTCTTCGCTCCCACACAAAATCTTGCTTTGCACTAAGGGGAAATAGCGCAAAAACTCTTTGCAAGAATTTGTGCATTTATTTATTGGGGGGGGGGGAACCCAACGACTTTGGAACAAAGGGAATGCGTGCGTTTTTTCTGGGAGGAAAACCACCAATTTGCAATAAATATGTGCAATTTTTAATTGGGAAAAAAACCCCACAACTTTGCAATAAAGGGGATATGTGCCTCTATTTATGGGGGGGAGAAAAATAGAATAACTTTGCAATAAAGGTAATAAGTGCTTTTGGAGAAAAAGAAACACTTTGCAATGAAGGGGATATGTGCATTTATTTCTTGGGAAAAAAAAACCCACACAACTTTGCAATAAAGGGAAAATGTGCATTTTTTCTGTGAAAAAATCTTTGGCAATAAAGGGGATATGTGCATTTTTTATGGGGAAAAAAGTTTGCAATAAAGAGAATATATGCATTTATTTCTTGGGGGGAAAAAAGAACAAAACTTTGCAATAAAGTGAATATCTGCAAAAGTTTGGGAGGGAGGGAATAACAAAAGTTTGCAGTAAGTAGAATAGGTGCTGGTTTTCGGGGGAAAAAAAACCAAACCAGAGTTTGCGATAAAGGCGATATGTGCATTTGGGGATGGGGGGGACGACCCCATTTTGCAGCAAGGGCAGCGAGCCCTTTCCCCTTGCCAAAAGAAATAATAAAACCCCATTGCCCTTTGCACTAAGGCGTGCAAAAAAAGAGGGGGGAAAAAAGGAAAAACGTCCAAAAAATCCCTGAAATCTTCACGTCCGCAGGCGGGGGAGCCCCCCCCGCTCCCCGAGTCTTCCCGTCCTGGAGATGGAGCTGTGCGGCCCGGCCGCTTCCTCTCCAAAGCACCATTTTTTTCTTCTTTTTTTCTCCTTTTTTTTTTTTCCCTTTCCTGC